>NC_056621.1:16109908-16354908 GCF_018340385.1 Cyprinus carpio | reverse complement strand
AAAAAAAAAAATGCCAAAATGTGTTGGAAGGGAAAAAAGATAGTAAAAAAAAAAATGATCGTATGCAGTCACACTCCTCTGAGAAATTAAGACAGGCAGTGCATGAGAATGTGGTATAGCTACTACATTAGTATTTTATTCCATATTAAAATTTTACTCCCTGTGCAGCAGTGTGAGCTCAGAACCATCTTTACATGGGCTTTTTACAATGTCAATTGTCTTATCTTCTGTCATAAGGGAATTTCAAGGCACATTAATGCAAAAATAATTTTTAAATCAGTATTTTTGTCTAGTAAAAAGTATGTTTTCTTGTAAGAAATAAATATCAAGCAATATTTGAGAAACATAATTGCATAAAATATTAAGACGGGCTAGTTTTCTCAGATATATATATATATATATATATATATATCTCATATAGAGTTCATAAGGTATGAATTATAGTTCAAGGTATGAATTATATAGTAATGGTCTTTGAGAAATAAGTCTTCTTTACCTTAAAATTTACTGGAGTAAAAAGTGTGAAAGCTTGCTCCAAACTTCCCTATTTCTTGAATGAATTTTAATAAATAATAATTTTCATAAATAATTTATGTAATTATAAATAACATATATGGTAATTATATATTAATTATATAATATTTATTATCCATTAATTAATGTATTATTTCTATAATTAATACATTTTTAAAAATTATATCAATTATTTCATTATGTACATCAGTTTTCTTTTAATAAAAGCATTTAAATTGTTCTTTCCAATAGAGTACAAAAATCTATATCTGAGAAATATTTAATGCAGTAAAAACTTGCCCCATCATTTGTTGAATTAAGTTTAATTTTCTTTTCTAATTTTTATAGTTGTATTGTAATATTCATTCATTAATATTATTATTAATGAATCATTTCATTCATTTATAAATAAATTATAAAAGTAATTTTAAAAATCTATGTAATTATGTATATTAACTATTATTGTTTATTAAATTTAAATAATTATTTTAACACATTTATTTAAGATAAAATACAAATTTAAAATTTAAAAAATACCAATGGAGTAAACAAAAAAGCTATACTCTTTGAAAACAGGTGTTAATACAGGTTTGCTTCCCAATTAAATGTATTTTGCTTAAAGGATGTTTAGATATTTTGCTGGAAAATGAGATAAAAAAATATATATTTTTTTTTTTGCAGTGCAGTAACATAGTCAGTGTGAGCTTCACGTTCATTTGCTCTCTGTCATCTTCTGCAAGCTGAGCCTCTCTCTTTCAGATCTTTATTCCCTCTGCTAAAACGCTAAAAAAGTTCCCCAGTTAACCGAGGCGCAAGGGTGGAAACGGGCAGGCGTCAGATCACAACGCTGATGATGAACAGATCTTCCGAAGAGCTTTGGCTTTTCTTTCCTCTTAAACACATCTTCCTAAACTCAGACAAATATATCCAGGAGCTATCAGTGGGATCTCTGCGAGTGTCTATAATGAATAATTGTTATTACAGCGCGCAGGAAGCCAGTGTCAATCACGACTGTGAGGCTGCGGGAAAGACGAAGTGAAATAAACATGAAACAAGGCGAAAACTCGAAAGGAAGTTATATAAAGCTCGGCTCCTTGAAGCTCAGCGTCGTACCTCTTTACCCTCAGCACGTCTGTTCTATAATGGCACAAAGCAAGGGATGGGAAAGATGTTGTCTTTTTCATCTTCCTGCCTTTTGTTAACATGTATAAAGAAAAAGAGGAGAAAGGAGGAGGGTGCAGAAGAAGGCGCCGAGGGTGCCTGGGATTGGACCCGGTCCCTGTTCACCCAATTAAAGGAATCTTGTGCTCAAAGCCCCAGTCTGGCAACATGTGTTCTGACATTTGTCTTCCTGAGTGTTGTGATACACAGCTCCACGGAGCTAAAGGATAAATTAGTTGCCCACCCAGCTTCAGAGACCGGTCGCTAATGTGTGATGGCTCGAATTTGTCAAGAATCATGAAGAAGACGGCACGTGCCTCCCCTTTAACAATCCTGACATAAACTCCCTGATATCCCGAAGAATCGTAGACAGATGAAAGCACATTCTTTCAGCCTCTGTTTTGTGTTGGTTCAAGCTTTCTGGACGTTATCTTTGTTGACAGTTTGGTTCAGTCGATAATACTATTTTCTACTCCAGATGTAAACACTGTCTCTCTACATATTTGGAAATCATGACCTGCCCAGTATAGAAACACTGTCTCAACCAATGGTGTGAGTTTGGGGCGGGGATATTTGTTTTTTGACCAATGGCCAAGGGGGAGGGTGTTTGGTTTGAACAGTTTTTTTGGGGGTTTTTTGTGTCGCCGGTGTTGGGCTACTTTAGCACTCTTGCCGTGGGTTGTTTTACATGTCCGCGGGTTATAAACAATGCCAATAACATGATATTTAGCCCCTAAAATGTGAACTTTACCAGAGGAACCCCACCAAAAACAAAAAAAAGTGTGAAATTGTGTAATAGCCACACTGGCTCAATCAATGGCATGAGTTTGGGGCGGGGCTATTTGTTTGTTCAACCAATGGCAGATTGGGGTTGTGTTTGGGGGAAACCTGTTTGGTTTGAATAGCCATTTTTTTTTTTTTTTTTGATGTTGCAAACATTGCAGAAATTGTATTTCTTAGTATTTTGTGATTCAACTATTCTTAATTTTGACCACAATATCAATTAACCTCATAAATTGATCAAATATATATTTAGAGAGTGATTGTATAGACTAACTTCTGTTTGGTTTACAGTCTTGATTAGGGAGGCTGATCTTGGGTCAACAATTTTTCAAAGTTTATACTTGTCTAAAGTTTATAAATGAGTCACGTTTGATTTCCTGATTCAAATAGTCTCATATTTTGCAATATGTTTGCATATGAAACTCTTGCAGATAATCTTATATACTGTATATATTTAAATATTTATTCTTATGAATATTTATGCATTACATGTTCTTTAAATATTCATTTAATGCAGTCTTTATTGCATTTTTTGATGTTTCCATCTTCATCACCTTTGCATAAATCTGTCCAGAAGATTCCTGATTCTTACATTTTGAACAACTTAACATGAATCTCTTGCAGATAATCATTATATATAGATATTCATTTCAGTTTAAATCTTGGTTAGGGACCATGGATACTCGGTATTATGAAAGTGAACATGAAATTAACATTTGATTTTATTTACTGTGCATGTAAAATGTTGCATAAAATGTTGCATAAGTCATAAGTGCAATGGAAAAATTCGCAAGGATTTGATTTTATGCTGACTTTAAGGTGCCTAAACCTAAAACAATCCTTCAGAATCCTTGAAATTCGATTAAAACTAGAACACAATTTCTCACTAAGAGTATTTAATGAGTCTTATGATGTTTATCCTAACCTAATGCACTTTTTAAAGTCATTCTAATATATTTTTAATCCACGTTGACTTTACATTAGCCCATTCCTGACCTGTTTTGTTGATTGTACTCAAAAAGTGCGTGCTAAACCAGTGTCGAGCCGTTCCCTTAGTGACATCAGTGGCTCCATTCAGTCATTCGCTGAGATTAATATGAAAATCCACAAACATACACACACAAACAAAACACAACAAACATTGTCTCCCCCCACACGAATACATGCACATCCCTCGACCTTTCTGAGACCCGCACACCTCTGGCCTAGTATTTGCAGAGCACGCCGCTGATAGTAGGCCATCTTACGCACCTTTTGGGATTGTGTGTGAGTGTGTGTGTCTCTCACAAGGTGAGTTGCAGCTAGAGGAGAAGGCAGGCTCGCGGTCAGCAGGGAGCGACTGGGCCGCGGGGAGAGGCTCTTAACTTCTGTCAGGTACAAATAACCACGCCATTTTTCACCTCCTGATTTTGAGTGCCGCAAGTCTCCCCAGTCATTTGAACTCTACACACATCCCATGATTCAATTCTGACTCTGGACACTTTGAGAGGCACGAACGCAACAGATCTGAAAACAACACAGCGGCCCGTCCGATACATGTGATCTGTGCTCATGCGCTCAGCCTGTATTCTAATAATTGCATAACATTGCCAAGAGACGTGGAGCTTTAGTCAAACTGGTGCACTCTATACTAGGGATCAATTAATATATTCCAAAATACCCTGCTAGTTAAAAGTTTGGACATGCTTGAATTAATTAATTAATTAATCCTAAAAACCTTTTGATATAAGGAACTGTGCTAATGTACATAAATGCTTTTTTTAAACAAATGCAATACCAGATTTATTTATTTATTTATTATTATTATTTTATTATTATTTTAATTATTTATTGAGATGAGTTGGACTGGGTATTTATCTAAATATGTCATGAATTTTGATGACATGGCAAGTATTCAAAAAAAAAACTGATGATGATAATAATGATAATAATGATAATAATAATAATAATAATAATAATAATAATAATAATGATAATGATACTAATAATAATAGAATCCATAATCATGACTTTTAACCTTGACAAATATTTCAAAATTAAAAAAAAAAAAAAGTGAAGATGTGTATTCTTACAGCCACAATTTTATAAATATAATTTTTTTTACCTGATTTAATCTTTCATTTTTATAATAGAAAGAATAATAAAATAATGATTTTTACTTTGAAAAATGTTTTAATGTTTCAAATAATGTTATAAAAAAAATTTATTTATTTATTTTATTTATTTATTTTTTTTTGGAAAAAGATGTTTACTCTTACATCTAGCCTAGTAGAATTTTATTTATTTTTTTATTTTCTTATTTTTATTATTATTATAATAGTTTTTAGACTTTTTTCGAATTTTTTTCAAAATAGCCATTTGACATCACTTGACATTTTTAAGTTATATCATCAAATTAAAAAAAATATTTTATCCTTTTCAAATAATTCTAAATGAAATTTTTAAGATGTTTCTGTTTCATCATCTTGGACATTCATATTTGTGATTGATTCTTCAGTGGTTGTTGTTTCATGTGCTGAAATAAACACTTTTATCCAAAGCGACTTACATTACATTCAAAGTATACATTTGATCAGTTCATGAATTGCCTGAGAATCTCCATGCTCACTGTTTGAGATGCAGGAACTAGTTTGTCATGGTACATAAACATACGCAGTTTGTAACTAATTAAACATTAGTTGAATAAATATCCCACCTACAAACATTAAAATGTTTTTCCTGTTTGAGCCAAACAATTTATTCAGGTGGTCTATCAGTAGCTGTTGACACTTTTAGGCATCTCAGAGCTGCTAGATGGTGCTGTTTGGTAGCATTGCCTGGTTACACCACAGAGACATCTTAAGTGGACTAGCATTGCCTTGTTTCTTCATTTTTTAATTTATATTATTAGAACAGACTCAAAAACATAAGTATAAATTTGGTCTGAAACGATGTAGAAAGCAATGAGAGCTGGATTAATGCTCCGGAGTGAAAGGCTCTCTCACATTGCCCAGGAGCTGTTCTCTGTGTATGTGTGTGTGTGTGTGTGTGTGTGTGTGTGTGTGTTGGTGTCAGACGTCTGTCTGCCATGCTGCACATCAGTCATTACTTTGAACTTCCACAAACGTGTCACTCCATCTCTCAGTTTGATGTCAGATCAGAGTTTTACACACAATGGATGCACTCTCCGCATCAGCCACAACATTTCTGAGCTGTAGAAACACAACACAACTTGTAATAAAAAAAATTGCATTATTATTATTACTGATGAAAAAAAGAAGGATGTTATGGTCTGTGTATACAAGAATATATTGAATCCATGACTTGGGAATCGAACCAGTGACCTTAATGTTGTTAGCTAAAAACCAAAAATAGTCAGTAAATGGGATTCATATTATGTTTTGCTGATAAAATTAAATATTTAATGGTCTAAGGATTATACATATGGCAAAAATGCAACTTTATATATTTTAAGTTACATGAGAATTGACCCTTGCTATCTAAAAAACAAACAAGCAAGCAAAAAAAAAAGTTCAGTAACCAGGATTTATTATATGCTACTAATCAAATGAAGGATGTTTTTATACATATATAATGTATAAGAGAGAGAGAGAAAGATTATTATATTAAATGTGTTTTCTTTGTTTGTTTTATTTCTTAATAAATCTTTTTTCTTATTTTTTAGTTTTATTAATATTATTATTTGATGTTTTTTTTTTTTTATTAGAGGTTTTTTTATTAAGTATTTAGCATATAGATTTTTGCCCTATAGATTTTTTGCCATTTTAATTATGATTCAATATGAATCTCCATCTCAATACGTCACTAATATTGTGGTATCCAATATTGTCACTATTTGCTGATTGATTTAAATATGCACATTTTCAACACATACACCCAGTGTATAAATAAATAAACCTAATAATAATAATAACATAGGGACTGTTTTAAAATTGTATTCAACACCTAATTATGTTTTTTGTTATTCTTTTTTAAGAGCACTGACTAGAGTACGATAAAAAAAAAAAAAAAAAAACATTCTAAATAATTTATTTTCAACTGAAATCATTCTCCCTTGGAAGCAGTCAAAAAGTGAAATATTTTTTTCCATAGCAAAAAACGGTGTTTTCATTTATTTGAAAATATTTTTAAGTCCAAGAAAATTAAACTGTGTACATTTCCATGTGCAAAGCCAAAGCTTATATATCAAGAATGAAAGGATAATTTTAAACACATAAACGATCAGTCTGCAGTTTTTGTTATGCCAAACGCCCAAATATAACAACTGAAAAAAAGGCCCATAGATATATTCTTCCATATTTTTTTTATTTGGCTATAAACTTTATCTGAAGGGTGTCCTGTCTGGGGGCCCGCGCTGTCCTCTTCAAGTGCTCTCTTGATTTGAAATATTGTCTTACATAATGAGGGAGAAAAATAGAGCGGCTCTGCACTCCTGCGCCAGTGTCAGTTTAATCAATCATTTTTAAACACAGGCAGGCATAGAGAGCCTCCCGCCCGGCATCGGCCGCATCCTTCCCCTGCTCCGGTCTAGCACGGCGGCAGTAATTCATCATCACTCAAAAAATGAAAGCGGCGGTGTATCAGACTCGTCCTTGCCTCTTCTTGGATTTAAACACAGGGGTGGGGGCTGATGGGAAGGGTGGCAGTGGGCCGATGGCGGGAGATGATCAGTGATGTAAGAAAGGAGAGTTTTCCCTCTGCTCTCTTTTTCTTCCTTGCGCTCATTCTCCTGTCTTTCCGTCTCCTTTGCTCTACTTTCCTCTTCGTGGCATTTTGAAAGCACGGGACATGGGAGGTCAAAGGTCGGGATGGCAGGAGGTCGAGGGGTCGTTGCGCAACTTGAATAGGGGCAAAGAGAAAGCGGACCTCATCTTGAGGACTTTTCCCTGTGGAAAGTTTGGAATGGGCTGTTTATAAGTCTCACACACTCAATTACACTCACTCGTCCTTTCAACATATGAATTTCGGATCCACTGGGATTGTCCGTTGGTTTGGAGAGGAAGCCATGCAGGTGAAAAGTTCAACCTCTCTATTTTTAATGGGAAAACACGTCCCAGTCACATTTGGGCCATGAAAAGCAATTACATAATGTGATGTCTTCTTCGAAGTGTCTTGTTTGTTGTTTTAACGTGACTTTACATGATGTTTGCGTTCTGTGGTCACACCCGCGTAGGTCAAAGACTCGTCGCGGGTTTGTATAGGTGCTTCATCTCACACTCCAGCACATACAAACGCACACACACTGACATTTAAAACCGGTCTGTAGATGTTCCCACATTATCCCTGGTGCATCATCCCCCTCTGCATTTTTGTGCCGGGAAATGTCGCCCCACGGATTAATTATCCCCACGTAAATGCATAAACATGGCAGGCTGTGATTCCGCTTTCTTTTCTTACTCCTCACCGTTCTCAACTGGCTGCGTGACTCTAAGCGTGCTTATTTTCACTTTGCTAGTGGAGCGCGCAACACAAGCCGAACAGTCTGTTATTTCATATGGTGACGAAATTCACTTGCACTCGTTTCGCTTGTTTCATTTGGATCAGTGTTTAATTTAATGGTCTGAAAGACACTCGTAGTCTTAGAGACAAGAACTTAGAGGAGTGTCTGACAATGCAAACAAAGTAAAACCTCTTCTAAAATCAACCATACACGTAGATAGCCATGTAAACAATATGCTGATGAAAGCTTGTTAACCCTTTGGTGATGTTGTATGCTATTTAATTATTTTTGTTGCCCAGCAAGTTATCAACCTATGTATTTTAATCTAATGTATTTTGTTATATAGACAAGATTTTAAGGAATCTTATATGAACTCCAAACACAAAAGAATATTTAGAATGTACTGCGATAATCTCTGAAATAAAGTTATTTCAAAATGTATGTATGTTGTTAGCTTAGTAAAATGCTAACGAACCCAGAGTCTGCTTCTTGTTGAAAAATAGCTGTCGTTTTTGTTTTGTTTTCTTTTTTTTTTTAAGTGAAGTAATAATTGTAGTTTTTTTATTCCTCTAGTTTCTGCTCGTGATCTCATGTTCAAATCATTCAGGCACACATACTTTGTTTCAACATTAGTTTACTAACAAGCCAAACCGCTATATTCAGGCAACGTTATGGTCATTTTAAAATGCTTTGTCATCGTTTTGCAGTCAGTTCACTTTTAATTTACTTGTCAAAGGCCAAGCAGACCACAGGCATCTCAAGATCTTTACAACCTCTTCTGTAACCCGTTTCAGTTTATAGTAAAATATTGAGAAGTTTGAGCTGTTGAGATTCTTGCGGTCATTCCACTTACTGCTAACAGCATGTGGAAACATAAAGCAGCAGGACAAAGCTGGGCACTTTTGGAGAATCAAACTCAATTGTGTTTGTTGCGAAAAAGAGTGCAATATTGTGAAAGAAAGTCACTATTTCTTATTTTTCTGAATCCCTCCCTGGACTGTTTGGATTTGTATAAACCTCCAGAAAGGAGGGATAATTGAGAGGAATTCAAAGTCATATTTTCTCATTATTTTGTTTACGGGCTAAGGATGGGACCAAATGTTTGGAAGCCTGTATAAACTCTGCTTCCAAAGGAAGGTTAAAGGATTTTTACATAAGAATGGCAGTATAAACAGTTCTTGAATTAATTGAGGTTTCTTTCATAAATGGTTTTCAATTGTTGGTTTTTTTTTGTTGATTCAAATTTCTTAATTTAAAGTCAACATTAAATCATAACTGGCCATGTCTTAAAGGGGTGTTTTGATGGTGTTTTATGTTTTTATTTCTTTTTTTAGTTTCTCTTTTCATGTTTGAAGCTCTTGGTGCATAAAGAAGATCTGTAAACTTACAAAGACTAAAGTCTCAAATACAAAGAGATATTCTTATAAAAAGTTAAGACTTGAGGACGTGGTGCATTGAGAAAGTGGAAAAGCCTCGAATGCCATCTCCTAAAACGCCTTGTTTAAACGCCCCCACATGTCTATGTCACGATGTGGGGAGATTTGCATAATGCCACCCAAATGTTCACGCAAAGAAAGAAGGCGTAACTTCCAGCCCCGGGGCATGACATGCAGTTGCCGCAAGTCTGCCGGCCACTCCTTCATCGAATCCGCCAGGCGCTGCTCACTCAAGCCGCTATGTGTTTCGATGTGAAAGCAAAACTACTTTGTTTTGCCTTTCAAAAGAGGACACAAATAGAAGTCAGTGGTTAAGTTGCTTTCAGAACAGTTCAACCCAAATATTCAGATGTGTGCAGCACATTTTATGGAGGACTGTTTCCTGAACCTGCAGAGTAGCCTACAGTGCGTCTGTGGCTCAAAGGCTGTTTCTATAAAGTGGGGCAGTTCCAACTTTGCAAGGACAGTCTGGCACTTCTGACTCACAGCCTGCAAGTAAGTTTTTTGCATTTAAAGAATTTGCCACTGATGATTCAAACGCGAGTTTTGAGCAGTGTAGAGTAGTGCTTGTTGTTTGTCGTTTCTCTGATCACAAATGCAGACATGGTTTTATGTTTACGAGGTGTGATACGCAACGCGTAAAAAGACAGTATAAGTCATTATAATCAGTAATTATGTCCCCACTGGATGCAACAAATGCCTCATTTGTAATGGGTTTTATTGGTTGTGTCTCGTAGCGCCAGGACACACAGTATGGTAAGGGGCGTAACATTTCCGTCACACGCTTGAGGTATTCAGCCAATCACAATGCACTGGATAGCATCGTACACCTCACATTTCAGAACGATGAGCTTTGTAAAAATCAACAAGTTTCAGAAAGGCAGGATAACCACATAAACATATTGCATTACACCAAATACACAACATAATGTCCTTTTTAGTAATGTTATATGACCCCTTTAAAACACTTTCTTGGTCTTATTGTGCACAATTTATCAGTGCGTGTTATTCCAAAGAAAAACAATGTTTCTTCGTAATTGTTCATTGTTATTTAATATGTGGTTCATTGTTTGAAATCTGAAGGTAGAGGTTTGGGTTTTGGCTTGATTATGCAATGCTGGTAGATGCTGTAACTACACCATTTGGACCCAAAAAGCATCTACTCTATGACACGGAAAAGCTAAAAATTATGAGTATTTTTTTTTTTTTTTAGGTTTTTCATCTAATATTCATTAATTATTTCCACTTTATTTCAATTCAAAGGGGTCATGACATGGATTTATTTTTATTTTATTTTAATATGTTCCTTGAATTATTATTTTCAACTCTCATTCTCTGAAACAGCCTGTTTTTAAGGGCTGTGTCCTTCAAGGCTTCTCAGTAATCAGCTACAGTTATGATTGGCTAACGTCATTGCATAGGAAACAGTACCAATGCCCCCTCGCTATTACATGTGTGTTTTGACAACATAATTAAAATAAAATGTCATTTCCAGATAAAGCATTATTAAATCATGTACTTACGGATTGTGATGCAGCTGCAGTCAGATAATAGGCTACTGCTTCATCTTTCAACACTATTCTTTGTGAACTCGCCATGACACTGTGCCTCGTTTACAAAGCAAAATGCCCTGATCAATCCTCTGACATGAACCGGGGTGCCATTAAAAATAAAAAATAATCCACGTGACTCCTGTCCATCAATTAACATCTGAAGTCAAAAGCTGTGTTTGTAAGAAACAAATCCATTATTAAGATGTTTTAATTTCAATGATTTTTGTGTAAAAGGAATAGTTTAAACAATGGAGTCAGCTGTCTTAAGGGGCAGTCACAGTTCATTTCAATTCTAAATGCATCCCATTGCAGAAGTAAAATGGGTTGCGAACCACTATTTCAAGTCACATTCATTTTGTATTATAGGTATGCATAACTAGCATAACTACTTTTGTATAAATATTTATTTAGGTGTACTACGTATGCAGCACAGGTATGAAGATTTCCAAAGCGTATATATTTCTGACCTGTATTTCAGCATGATTTACTCATCGAACAAGCACAACCGCACCCGTCGAGCGATACTAAACAAACAATGTCAGAAAACTCATAAAACCTGTCCTTTATACAGTACACACAACCTGAACCACATCAGCATTTCCTTACATAACCTTACAGAACCGTCTAGACATTATGATGCTTAATTTGTATGCCCCTCATTAACTAAAAGCCAGTTAATGAGGATTTTAATATCTTCAGAGAAAGGGAGTGTCACTACGAGATGAGAGAGAACAAGTTCACACGCTTCCACCAACGCAACAGTGTGAGAATTCATTCAAAATTACATTTCCAAATTCAGATTCGTGAGAGAGCCGTAATTACTCCAAAATCAATACGCATTGTTGTAAGATAATGAAAATGGTCTGTTGAAGATAAAAGCCAAAGGTGCAGATTATCTCCCCAAATGGAGGGGAAAAAATATGAAGAAGTAAGAGGAAAATGGATCTGTAATGACCATTCTGACAGACACCGTTTGTGTTTTTAGCCAATGTAAATGTAATATGTTGTTTTGTCAATGTTCCATAACACCTCGCTTTTCACTGCTTCTGATTCAGTAAAGACCACGAGAGGTAGAAACCAATCTGACTGAGCCGATGCCGTAATAGGGCCAATTATCCAGGTGGAGGAGATGTGGTTTGGAGAGCTACCAAATTACATAACCTTAAAGGCGATGATGGTTGCGCAAACGGGTTTTGATTTGTCCGACAGTCTTGCAAATTTATTAGTACATGTTATGAATCCTTCTACTGTATTATGAAACATGCCAGCAACAAGAACAGAGAAAGTGGTTGTGAAAACAATAAATATCACAAAAGATAAATATTTACGCACCATAAATTCAGTATAATAATAATACTAATATTAATAATAAATTCTGATGAACACAAATCCCAAACATATAACAAACTTACATTTTTCCCCTCGTTTAATATTTTGTTTTTCAATAATGGTCAAAAGAGAGTATTTAAAAGTCCATTAACTAACAATAAATAAATAAATAAATAAAAAGGTCACACTGTGTAATATATAATAAATTAATATGACATTTTACAATAAAAATATTACATAAAATGTTAGATAAAACACATACAATATTATTTAAATCATTATTTATATAATATTACATATTATATGTATTAAATATGTTCTGTGTAAAGCAATTTAAAGAAAGAAATGATGGTAATAGCAATGTATATTTTATATAATTTATATAGTATAATTTTTTATTATTATTTATGTAAATATTATTTTAATATTATATTTAATTATTAAGAGGAAGAATCATCATCATAAATTCTGGATTTTTTTTTTTTTTTTTTTTTTTTTTTTTACAGCTTCTAAAAACCATTTTTTTTTCACACCCAACAAATAAAATACTTTTTCTCATTTAATATCCTGAATAAAATAGGTGGCAAACGCTGTTTCATGTTGACTTTCCAGCAAGAATTATTTTTGAAAACCATTATAAGATCGACTTATTTGAGTTTGGACCAACCTATTTTCATCTTTTAATACCATAGAAGTGCAATTCCACAAAGAAACGCTGCTGCGAGTTATCTTTCGTCACTGCTGAGCTGACTATCATCTCTAAAATGAGGAGAAATGAGAGGCATTATTTGCCTGACAGGCTTGTTATAAAGAGTAAATGAGAAAACATGTAAGCAATCATTGGGAGGAACACCCAGACATCATAAAACGCTTTTAAATCAAGGGACCTGAAGTCAATAGGCCAAGCAGAGTATGTAGTGATGATTTTGAGGAAAAAAAACCAAAGATTAGATAATAGTAGCTTAGTAATGGGAAATAATAATAGCAGAAAAAAGGATAATGCAATTCTGATGGCAGATGCACAACAAAAGCTTCAGGCCGAACTAATTCAGAATGATTGGTTGATTAAAACACAGACTTTCACTTTCAGATAACAAATGACTGGCCACACAGATCAGCCATAACAGTCCACAGTCTTTTTTTCCAAGTAAGATTTTTTTTTTCCTGTGTCCCTGAATCCATTCCCTAAGTGAAATAACAACCGTTGTCATTATGTAGAGAAAAGCACAACAAGCGATTGTTTTCTTTCTGAGATGAACCATTTTAAAAAGAAATGTTACTGTAGTATGTCAAATTCGAGTCCTTATTGTGAAAATGAGGTGGCTGAAAACAGTCAAATGTTCGGGGGCTCTTGATGTCTGCCATTGCTTGAAGTTTGATCTTGCTGTACATTTTGAAGCTGGAATATAACATGGCTAGAGGCCATCGTCAGTGTAAACACACCGTCTCCAAACCTTGTGAGAGGCATGCCAGAAACAGCTGATCAAATCTAAAAAAAAAAAAAAAAAAAAAGATACATAGTGCAGTTTTTTCAGAGGGTTGTGATGGGTCTGAAATCACAGTAATTACAGGCTGATAAGCAGAAGATTGGTGTCGGGTTATTTTAACCTGTCAGAACAATTTGTTGATGTACAAAATGTAACTTTAACAGCATCTAGGTTTAACAGACACTTAAAGGAACAGTTCAACCAAAAATGAACATGTTTTGAAAATTTTGTCACATTCAAGCCATCCAAGATGAGTTTGTTTCTTCATCAGATTTGTAGCATTCCATCACTTGCTCTCCAGTGGATCCTCTGCAGTGAATGGGTGCCGTCAGAATGAGAGTCCTAACAGCTGATAAAAACATCACAATAATCCACCAGTGATGTGGTATTAAATTTCTCCAAATCTGTTCAGATGAAGAAAAAAAAAAAAAAAAAAAAAAAAAACTAAATAAATAACATCTAACAACTTTGTCTCAGTGGACCATCAGTGTTTTTCACCAAAACTCCATGTGGCAAAATGGCCCCAGAAATGTTCTTGATCGCTTTTGGACAGACTTCAATACTTTAACACTAGAGCTTTTCTGGGAACTAACTTCATTTTTCTGAGCCATTTCAGCAATGACTTTTAACCAACTGGTCATTTTTAGTGGATATATGAAGTTAGTTCCAAGTTCACGTAGGGTGTAGTTAATCAAATTAACATGTTCCACTAACATTTCACATAAACGTTTCCAAATACTACTACTATTATAATTTGAAACCTAACAAATGTCCTTTTGTAAAATGACTTGCTTGAAAAGTATGCCTAATGGCATTTAGTTTCATATTATGTTATATAATTCAAAGACATTCATATTATTTAATGTGGGATCATGAGTGTCCAAATAGGCCTACTATGGGGTCAGAGTCTGTTGGTGTTTTCAGATTAATTTATTTGATTAATAACACAAAGAGAAATTTTCCATCTCATGTATTAAACTGATACGTGATATAATTTAAAATACACGACTTTGAGTACTTTTTATTTGAGGAAAATGTTATGAGATATTAAGCTATATCACTTTATTTATGTATTTTGGTTTTTAAAGACATTTCACTGGCAATATCTGTTGATCTGATTATAGGGCACCAGATTTAGCACATTCTACAAAACTAATAAAATTATGATAATTAACCATGGTTTTACTACAAATGATACAAAAAAAAAAAAAAAAAAACATGGTTACTATAGTTAATATAGTTACTATAGTTTATAGATTATTTATTTTTATTTTTGTTACTTTTTAAGTTGCTTTTTTTATTTTTTTATTTTTTTGACAGTCCGTTCACATTCACCTTCTTCGTTTGGAGTGGACTAACGGGTCAAACGGGTTTGGAACGACGTGAGTAAATGCTGACAGAACTATAACTTTAATTTCTTTAAACAGTAATGCTGTCTCACATATTACAGTTTGATAGTTTTCTGCGTGCAAACTGTTGCAGCCTTTAATTCCGGTTTGAACTTTCAGCTAAACGTAACCTCGACGTCATCGCGCACGCGGTGAACCTGACTTGTTTAGAGCTGGTGATCCAAGTTGCGAGAGCATGCCAAAGTCCACGTGCAGTGCTCTGAGGGGGCGTGGCTCTTCCGCGCTGATCACATGCGGCAGGCGTGTTGTTTACAATGCCGTCGGGAGAACCTGCATATTTCATTAATAAGGGCCCCTCAAGTTTGGCATTGTTTAGTATCAAAACACGCCCTTATCACGCTGCTATAAAGCTCTGCTTTCCCTGGAGGCGAAGGGTGCTGAGGCTTTGATCAACTGCTGAAGTCAGAGCTCAGACCAACTTAATCTACTGTGCTCTTGCACTGATTAAACAAACACAACCAGAGCGACGCTTCACTTGTTCAGTCAGTGTGCATAAGCTACACTTGTGGCTAGACGCAAGATACTGTTTACACAGTAAGTGGTTAAACTTGAACTAAAAAGGTATGAATGTTTTCACATCAACGTATTATACAGTATGCGTTATATTTGGGGTATTTTGTTAAAAATATGCATCAGAATCATAAAATAAATATCTTACATTTTTATTAACCCTTAATAATAAATAATGAATTTAATGAATGAATTTCTTATACCAAGTAACTTGACCTGATGCTGAGATCCTTTTTTATTATAATTATTCTTAGTCTATTATTATTCATTTATGTTTTTATTGGAAATAAGGCCTATATCTGTATTTGTAGGAACAAATCTCCAGAACCATTTGAGGTTAAAAAGTAGTATGGTGATAATATAGGCATCTGTACTGCCAAACTTTGATATGCAATGCTTAAATCTGGTGGTGATAATAATGATAAACACTACTGTGTCCAACAGTTGTTCAGTATATTTATGCACATGTTAATATTTCATTTATTCTTTTCTTGCATGAGAAAAACTGGGTGTCAACTCACATCTCCATTAACAATAACTCAAACCAATAAGGGAAAACACAAAGTAAAGAATAATAAAGAGAGCATATTTTGAACGTTTCTGGATGTTTTGTGAATGGCTAGTGCATTACTTCTCAAATATGCGAAGAATGACTTAAAATTGGTATAGGAATAAAATGCAATTTATAAAATGATGATCATCACCATTGAAATGATCATTTATAGAGTAACCAGTCATAAGGAGGAAAAAAATGCACACACACACACACACACACACACACACACACACACACACCACATATATATATATATATATATATATATATATATATATATATATATATATATATATATATATATATATATATTTTTTTTTTTTTTTTTTGACTGGGTACAATATCAGCTCTCATATGGACTTTTTGCCACGGCTCATAAACCAAACATGTAGGTGCAGGGATTCTAAAAACATACAGTATATCATAAGATCCTGTCAGGATCGTCTAATTTAAGCAATTTGTGCCCTTCTAGATGACGCATTCTGTGTTTTAAAGCGGAAAATGTGCGCTTGTGTCATTAGAAGACGGGAAAAGACATGAAAGTGCCAGTGTTAATAGGTCTCTCACACACACATCCATTCATCGGCTATTGACAGTGTGTCCCTGCTGAGCGGCTGCACTGGAGCTTCTCTCTAGCGCTGCCAGTGGACAATCAAACCCACACACCCACCTCTGTCTACACTCGCCTGTTCAACATTTCTTACTTCTGCTAGAAAAATACACAGCTACAGCAAACCTCAGAGCTCTGAATCGCATCGCGGCGCATCGTGATACACCAGCAGTAATAGCTCCAAAAGAAAGCACAACATGGAGTCCCCTCCAGATCCAGCGAGCGACCCGGGCAACGGCGTCTCAGAGCCGGTTACCCCGGTCAGGGAAACCCCGGTGAACCTGGAGACCCTCCGCAAAGCTGAGCACCAAGCCCCGGTGCGCCGGCAGAGCTGCTCCAGCACCAACAAAGGTGAGAGACAGTGATTCTTTAGAATCGATACGACATTAGATTCTCCGTAGAATTGATGAGCAAAACTTCAAAGTGAATTCATTTTAACTTAAATGGCGCGCGCGGCGCGTCAAAATCATTCCAGTGCGTTTGGTTCACTGGAGAAGCGCGTGGTGAATAGGAATAAACGGCATTTGGGAAATATATAGGAATTAGGATGCTTTTAGAGTTGATGTGCTCTTATAAACGAATGATCTTGCTATTGTTGTATGACAGCACTGACACTGGAGATTAAAAAATAAACAGACGCGTTTATTTTAAAAACAAATGCAATATGAAAGTTAATTTCTGATTTCAAAGTGGTGTGAAATAATAGGCTATATATATACATAGGAAGATATCATAATGTTATAATCTGTAGGCTGTTAGCTACACACAAGTCGAACTTATGTGGACTGTAGGCTATTTTAAAATGATAAAATTCACGACACGCGTAGCCTAATGTTTTTATTTTTATTTTATTAAATGTTATATTTTTAAATTTACTTCATTAGTTGTCAGCATGCTTTTACTTGATCTTTGCACTTGTTTGGATGCTAGCCTAGTTGGACGCGTTTAAACATTAATTTCGCATGTATAAAATATATTCAAATAAGGCATTTGGACTTCCCGCGATGCTTTAATATCTAATTTTAATTGAGATTTGTCTCCATATGAGTGTTGTACAGTACAGACAGTATTTCTGCTAGCCACTCCCCCCTCGGTGGCTCCATTCAACTCATCCAAGTTCAGTGCAAAATGTATCTGCGATTATACAGACATAAAGTGAACAAGTGACACGACACTGTATGAAGTAACGCTGAATGTCTGTTCAGGTTGCTGTGTGTCGCGTTGAAGGGTATATTTAGAGGCTGATATGGTGAATGTGGAATGTAAGCTGGTTATGTAACAAGTTTTGCCATAAACAGAGCAGGGGAAATCATACGATATCTGTAACGTCGGAGTCTGGGGTTCAGAGTGTGTTTTATATGATCACACACAGTGGCGAATATGTGTAAAACTATTCATAACGCCGTCTTTTTTATTGGTTTATGATGAATCAAAGTTGTATATAAAATCGGGACTTGAACTCTGTTCCATTCGCTTTCAAAACGAAAATATTACTGCTGGACTGAAGAATCAGCAGCGCTTGTGTTTGGTTCTTAAGTTTTAATGTTTGTCGCCAATCAAAGTATAATGAGAAATGACGTTGAATAGCGAAAATGAATTTTACGGAGCTATAATAAATCTCTCCTGCTCTCTAGCCGTTGTTTCACTTTTGTTGCTTGGTACTTTCCCAGCACTGTGCAGTTATGTAATAGCAGTCAGGTATAGGGAGGCACTGTCCGGATGGGACTTTTTAGGCAGGTCTATGCAATTTTTATTTTTTTTTAAGAAGGAGACTGACTTTGAGACACTCCTAACCTGCTGACCGATATTCACCCCCACCCTTTACAGTGGGGCTAAAGTGCATCTGGAAGGGAAAAGCAAAAGTAAGAATGCCTCAGTCTTGTTATGTAACCCTTGTGTGAATGGGCGATGAGAAACAAAGTGTTCGGTGGGATTGTTCTCTTCGGCTGTGTTAGAAATCCACTTTGCATTCGCAAGACTTGTGCAACAAGCACACCAGCAGAGTCAATACCTGTGCTGTCATGATGTCGATTTGTAGGCCGTTTAGAATGGCTGGGTTTGATTTATGACTAAAATAATCCATGTCAGAGAGATTTGGTCCTATGGCATTAATGATAGCTACACAGGTCACACCTTAAATCTGAATTTTGAAGCATTTATGTTAGTTGCTATAGAAGCAATACAAAGATTTCTGATTCATCAAGGACACTCAGTCGCATCCTTTAGATAGTTGTAATCCTTGTTTAGCCCTTTTTGCAGCTTGCTTAGAAACCCTTCAGAACTCATGTTTGATTATGTAAGATTCAAGTTAGAGAAGGAATGATATTCAAGACATCTTAATTGGTGGTAGTTGCCTATTAGAGTGGCAAAGGTTTAGAAAAGTTGAAATTATGATATGCAGAACATAATATTATTATCAATAGAAATAAAAAAGCTTTATTAATAAAAAAAAAACAAATTCAAAATGTTCTACATATAAAGGTCAAAATGTTTTTTATTTAGCTGTTTTTTTCAGCAGTGTATACGCTTGCATGAATATGACAAATCCGAATAAAAATTACATGCAATCAATATTATTTATTTTATGTAATAGAATTGCAATTGAAATACTTTTGTGCAAGACGATCTGAAACCTGTTTTTGAATTTATTTATCATGACAGTGACTAAACTGTGTCAACATAAGTTCTATGAAACGTGAGGTAAAAATCACTTATTTATATATTTATTTTATTTACTTATTCATTAACAAATAAAATGTACTCGGTGACACAAAAGTGTACATGGTGCACTTAGATCTTGGACTTTTGGCCTCAAGTTTCATTGAACTTGTGATTCGGTGTGCAGATTGTACTTTATTTTTTTTATTTTAGTTTATTTGGAATTGTGATTAGTTTTTCATGTTGTTTTTTTTTATAGTTTTGTTGACTTTGACCCTTTAAGCAGCAGAGATGCTTTGATGAGGCTATAGATTTATTTAAATATCTTTGATTGGCCGTAGTATTCATGTGTGCAACTCTGATTGGTTACGATGCTCAACTGGTGCAAAAAAAATAAACAAACAAAAGAAAAACGTCATGGATGCATGACGCAACATACATGTAATTGAATTGCTGTATTAGCTGTTGTCATTTTAATGCTGCATATTTTTCAGTTTAGTTGTACAGGCCTAATAAGGGAGAGACAGCATAATGATGTTTCATTTTAAATGTTTGCCGATTTATCATTATAGTATCTCTGGATCATATACATTATTATCACTTTTTCAAGACTAAGTTAATATCAATGTCACACTCAAGTACATGTTTTAGCAGCTGTGACTGTTAATCATATTTTGGCTGCTTAAACATTTAAAATTGTGGTTTAGTCAGATCTCATAATTGCGCACAGTAGGACGCCACATGCGAAACTGCTTTATTATTAGTTAACCACAAGCAGTTTGTGGTTTTGCTTGTGGTGTGTCAGTGAGTTTATTTAGCTTTGGCTGCATTGGCTGTGATTGTGGGTGTCGGAGGCAATCTCAGCACACGGATGAATGGACCACTTTCAGCCGATCTATGAAACGAAGCAAACCACATTGCTTTGATCTCAAGTGAAAAGAGAATATAACTGAGGCTTTTGCAAGAGTTAGGATGACCGGTTACATTTATAAAGAAAATTATAGGAACTCGGTTTCTTTTAATTGAAATTAGTCTTTCATGACTTTCAGTTGAGAGAGTTATTATTCAACTTTCCATCTCTTATTAAAAAAGTTTATAATAATTTGAGGAAAGACGACCTTAAACCGCCCTTTTGTTTCTAGGTCTGATTCAGAATTTGGCACATTTTTCACAGTTTCTGTAACAAACATTTTGTTTGACCTAAATGTCATTCAGTGGGCTAATTTTTATAAAATATTTTCTGCATATTCAAGTTCAAACCAAATAATTTTTTCTGCCTCCTTTGTTAAGGAAACATATAATCAATTTTGAGAAAAGACAACCTTAAACTGCACTTGGATTTAAGGTCATGTTCATATTTTTTGGTACCTTTTTTGCTGTGAAACCTGATGTTTATGTAATAAATGTGTCATTTGACCTCAATGTCATATAGTGAACTTATTTTTACGCAAATATTACATGCGTGTAATATTATATCTCAGGAAAGTAGTCCACACCCATTGTATTTCTCTTTCATTAAATGCATTATCTTTGTATTATATTTATTATAATCAATACTGTTTAAATGGTGCATTAGTTATATGCTAAATTCAGTATTTATAATTAATTACTTAATTATATTTACTTTAATTAAATCACTTGGTGTATTATATATATATATATATATATATATATATATATATATATATATATATATATATAGTATTTTAATTTGTATTTTTTGTATTTAACAAAGTAAAATATCAGCAGTTTTTTTTTTTTTTTTTATTTTACATCTTTAATTGAATCATGTATGTAGTCTTATTTCAGACACATTTATTTTTCTTGGTTTATTGCGCATATATAAAATGATTTAACAACAAAAAAGTAAACGATCAGCCATTGTGGCTTAGTTTTTTTTTTGTCAAACATCTGAAGTATTCTCCAAATTATAGTGCGTTGTTCAGACAGTACACTTAGCTTTGTCCACAGAAACCAACATCTGGATTTGAAGACTTTTAGTAAGAAACAAATTTTTTACACATGGCCTTGACTGTACCATGTTTTTGTTTGTTATTATTTTTACCTGTGCTTGTCCACATCCACAGAAGAACTCAGAGCAGGTCAAACTTCACATTTGACCTTCTAGTAATCAAAAGGCACAGCTGAAGAGCGGCACATGCTGTTTTAACCCTGAGTGTTGACACTTGACATGTTGTTTAAAGGAGGTTCTTGAAGGATAACAGAGGGTCAGACAGGCAAGCACACAAATGCTTAAATCATTTAAAGAGTGTTTTATTACTACATTTGGCTTCCTCCTGTGCTCAAGGAGGGAGTTCGAGGGAGTTTCCGTTTTTGGCTATGGAGGTTCAGGCTTTTTTGGGGTTTTTGATCTTATGAAGGTCTTTTGCTTTCATTATACTTGTATAATCTGACATGGAAGTGAAACTGGATGTTTGATTTTTAAAAAGGTGCAGAGCAAGATTTGTGTTTCTTAAAGTGATAGTTCACCCAAAGAGGAAAATTCTGTCATTAATTACTCACCCTCATGTCGTTCCAAACCCGTAAGACCTTCGTTCATCTTCAGAACACAAATTAAGATATTTTTGATGAAATCCGAGAGCTTTCTGACCCTCCATAGACAGCAATGCAACTGACAAGTTCAAGGGCCAGAAAGGTAGTAAGGACATCTTTATTAACTTCTTTATTAAACCATTTCTTCTCTTCTGTGTCAGTCAACGCATGTTCACGAGAGTACCACGACGCAATTCCAAAGAATCTAGCTCTTTTCCATATAATGAGAGTTTAGTGACTTATCTGTTAAGCCCCAAATAGGACAAAACAACATAAAAGTTTCCACAAAATATTAAGCAGCACAACACTGTTTTCAACACTGATAATAATAATAAATATTTCTTGAGCAGCAAATCTGCATATCAGAATGAAATCTGAAGGATCGTGTGACACTGAAGACTGGAGCACTCACAGAAAAAAATGCATTTAAAAATGTATTCAAACAGAAAACTGTTATTTTAAATTGTAATAATATTTACAGTGATACAGTTTTTTAATCAAATGAATACACCTTGATAAGCACGAGACTTCTTCCTAAAAATTGAAAAGTCTTAATTATTCCAAACTTTTGACTGGCAGTGTAAGTAATGACAAAATGTTTTTTTTTTTTTTTAATCTTGGAAGATCTTGGAAGAAAACCCTTTTTAGATCGTTCAGACTGGAGTAACTCCAAACCAAGCTCTGCCTTCAAACCTCTTGCCTCATGCACACCTCCACAATTACACGTGTGCGCAGGAATCGGAGGCTTCGCATCAATCACGTTGAGTAGATTTGCAGTGTCATGAGCTTGTTTTAATGGGCTCCTTCCAGTTAACTCTCAGGCACGGCCGAGGTTTGTTTAGACTTGGGTTTGTTGGCAGTGCGGATGCACATGTGCGGAGCTGCGCCTTAACTTAATTTCTCCTTTATTGGAAGACAGCGGAATGACTGTGGGGTCTGCCATCTGTGAAGGACTAGACTATAATTACTTATTAGTTGGCATGGCAGACAACAATATTTTGCTTGCTCCCAGCCTCGGTGTCAGAGTGTGATGGTGAAATCTGTCACCTGGCGGTGTGCTGATTGACTCTTTCCAGCAGGGGGGATATTTTAGCGGCTGAATGAGACAAGCTGAGCCCTTTTATTCAACCCCCGCAATTAGCCTAACAGATATTGTGCAGTGACACCGGTGTTTAACGTCCCAGCGCTTGATGTACTCCGGTTTAACCTGTTCACTTTAACACATTCAACATTATCCCACCCTGTCTGGAGATTAAAGGAATGTTGCTGTCAAATCGATTAATCGCGATTAATCGCATCCAAAATAAAAGTTGTGTTTACGTAATATATGTGTGTACTGTGTATATTTATATGTATAAATAAATACACACACACACACACACACGTGTATATATATTTAAGAAATATTTACATGCACATATTAATATTTATATGATTTATATTATACATAAATACAAATATATTACATTCTTTAAAATATACATCTACATACATATATTATTTAAATAAACAGTTATTTTGAATGCGATTACTCATGATTGATCGAATTGACAGCACTATAAAAAACTGTTTATTCAACTTATCATAAAGAATGTACTATGTAATTTATTTATTTTTTTCTGTCATTTTTCTCTCTTTAAGTTGACAAATCAATTCAGTTATCATTTTTAATATTCAGATATTATTTTAATGATGTGCTGCTGGTCACTCATTTTGATGCTATTACAATGAATGTGTACAGATATATTTAAGCTTAAAAATAATGTAAAAGGATAATAAAAGTAGTCAAAGTGTTACTTAAGGAATTATTTTATTGAATAAAATTGTATTAAATGACTTTAAATAAAGTAATTGAAAATTTTTAGTATTTGCATTTTGACATAATTTGCTTAATCGTTAAGCACATTCCCCCCCAAAACATTTTCATTACCATAATAATAAATGTTTTTTTTATTGCTATTCCATTTTGTGATTCATGTTACTGTCAAAGTTTCATATTAAATTCTTGTTACTGTAATACAGTATTTCTGTATTCTGTATGTGTGAATTAAAGGCATTATAATAAATCACAGTGATAAATATTTAAAAGTTAAATAAACAAAAAATGCTTTATGGTTATTTATATATTAATTTATTTAATGGTAATGAGAAATTATGTTTTTCTCATCAAAGGCTTTTCACAATAAATATAGTTCCAAAACAGTAAGTAAAAAAAATATATTGCATTTAACATTTTTAATTTTTACTTTTTTAATTTATTTTTACAAAAATATACATGAAATTGCAAAAAAAAAAGTATTTTGGAAGTTTTCTGTGCATCCTCTTACACATTTTAATTTAATTTATTTATTACTTTCATTATATGAAAAAAAGTGGCTGCACTCTCTGAAGAAAGGTACAAAAGGTACATATTAGTACATAAAGTGTAAATATTATAATTATTATTATAACAGGTTTTGAACAACATAAGAGTGATCAAACAATGACAGGATTTTGACTTTTGGATGAATTATTCCTTTAACAAGTTGGCTTGCTTCCGTCTGTATACAGATATGCAGTAACATGCAGCTTTTAATGGAGCAGACACCTCTTAATGTTAGTCTGGCTGTGGCAGTTGTTTTTGTTGGCTGGTCAGCAACACGCTGCTGAAAACCCAGCATGGTACGGGCTCCAGTCACTATAGTGGTCTGGTCTGTGGACTGTTAACGCTGCAGCCAGCACTGTTTTACAGCGAGCGGCGGAGTATGTTTACCCAGCGATGACAGAAGACGGATGGGCCGTAGAGGAGTGTAGGCCTCTAAACAAGGTTTCTGTACCAAAAAAAAATCTCCTGAAGCCCAGCGCTGGTCTGCAGCTTTATCTGACAGCCATGCTTCCAGGAGCTCCTGACTTTCTTAAAAATAGCAGGGATTAGGATTTCCCTCTGCTTCACCAGCATCGTGGAGGAACTCGTCCTTTTGTGCTTATCTGGAAGCAGTTGCATTCACTAGTCTTGATCTGAAGTATGGAAAATTGCCATTGTGTGACAAAGTATTGGTTCTCGCAAAAATGGACACTTTGTCATCATTTACTCATGTCTTTCTAAAGCCATATGAGTTTTAATAATGCACTGGTCACTGTTTGTCATGCTGTTATGATGAATGGGTACAGAAACATTCAAGTTTCAAAAGGATGCTTCAAAAAAAAAAAAAAAAAAAAAATATATGTATATATATATATATATATATATATTTAATTGCATGCTTTCAAAATGGCCCAGAGAACCTCAAGTGTCCACAAGGAGGATACCTACGAAATTTTTTTTTTTTTATATATTTAATTGCATGCTTTACCTTGATGAACAATGTTTACTGTGAAAAGATCTTTAAAAATAACTACACTGAAAAAAAAATTGAATTCTAGTAAAAGAAAGTAAATATATTGAGTGATGTAATATTTATTTTGTAAAATATATTCCAATAATCTGTGTTTATTTTGATTTATTTATATTTTAACTTAAAATATTCTTCTACATTGTAATTTCACAATGAAAAAAAAATACTGTTATGCCACAAAAGAATGATTATTTATTTATTCAAATTGTAAATATTTTGTCAAGGAATAGTTCAACCAAAATTAGTTAGATTTCAGTCAGTTTATTTAAAAGTATTTAATTTTTTATTTTTTTTATAAAGTTATTAAATTACTTTTATGATTCGTAAACATTTTTTTTGAAGCTTGAATATTTCTGTGCTCATTTATTGTAATAGCTTGAAAAAGTGACCAGTGCATTATTCAAATAAATGAACTAAATAGTAAACTTGTGATAAAATTGATCAATTAAGTTTAATTAAAATTAAGTGACATAATGATTGCAAAATTAATCACAAAGATAAATGTTTAACTTTTTGTTTGCATAACAGTAATTTGTTTTTCATTATGGTAATGAAAAATTAGTGAAAAATCTGCAAAATTTTCTTAAATAAGGCTTTATATTACAGGTAATATTACAAAATTATTGTAATACATTCTTTCTTTGATTTTTGTATATATGACCCAGACATTTCTTGAATTTCTAAGAGTCATCCAAAATTTTTTGATAGTCTCAGATCAGCTGAAAACACCAACTTGGTTGTGCAAAGCCAAGTAGTTTTGTGATGCCAGGCGAAAGCCAGGCCAACATCCTGGAGTGAAGAACCCAAAATGAGGATCACTGTTTGGCAGCCTTCCTCCTGACATAATGATGCCCCCCTCCCCTTCTTGTTTTTGATCATCAGAGGTGTGATGTATCACACCATGCTATGGTTTAAGACGGGTGTTCGAACGATGTGTTTGCTCAAATGTTAAGCTGTGTCATTTAACGTATTTCGTGTGTGATCTACCATAAACAATCAGTTAACTTGCCAAAGCGCCTTTCCCCCAAAGAGACGTCAGATTCTTGCGAAGTGCTCTACTGGTTTAAGAGACTAATCACTGATGCAGTTTATATTAGATAAACAGGGCAGATCAACACATTGAAGCTGGGAACGATCAATATCTCTTAGAAGCCCTGAAACCGGTCTCAGCGTTTTCACATGAAATTATTGCTGTACAGCACCACAACTCAAAGTCCACTAGAGTATGACCTTTGGAGTAAAGATATTGTGAATCTGTAGATATCATGAGACTTTCAGTTGTAGTGTCATGTGTAAATTTGAACGAAGCCTAATGTTTAATCATATTTACAGCTTTTCTTTTTTTCCTTTCTTTTTCTTTTTTTTTATAAAAGGGAAGTCAAGATGAAAACTACAGATGATATGGAGTTGGTACATACGTTTCTGTATTATGCCACACATTTCATCTTTGGTCCTGTATATGCACTTCAATGATATTTGATTCAATGTTATGTGTTGGCATTGTGATTTGAAATGCAAGAACAACAAATCTGTGTAAATAGTTTGCAAAGCCAATCTTGCATAAATTTCTGTATAAAAAAAATAGCTGTTTAATACAGGTTTTATGAATAGTTTTACGTCATGCAAAAATTTGTAATGGTTTTGCCCATTGAATGCGACATTTTATATAAGAATGTTTTTTTTTTTCAGTGATTTTAGACATTGAATTGATTGACGATTTTATGAATGCTTTAGTTGTTGAATTGATCAACAGTTTACACAAAAGTGCTTTATGAATAGTTATACTCATTGAATTGATTGTAACAATTTACGTTTTCAATGGTTTTACAAAATTGTAAAGTAAATTTGAGAATTGTGTAGTTTTACGCAAGTTTACGTAAGTATATTTTTATGTGTTGAATTGAATAACAACTCCAGTAGTTTCATGAATAATTTCAGTTGTTGAATTATGATTTACATAAAATGGTTTCGTGAACATTTGTACTCATTGATTTGAAAAAAATAAAAAAAAAAAAAAAAAAAAAAATGCAAGAATAGTTTCAGTTTTAGTTTAATTGATTTGCGACAATTTATGTAAGTTTGAGTATTTACGTAAATGTTTTTTATTTGTTTAACAGTTTCATATAAATATTTCACAAGTGATTTCAGTTGTTGAATTGTGGTTTACATAAAATGGTTTCATGAACATTTGTATTAATTTGAAAAAAATAGCACAAAACTAATACTAATAGTTTTAGTTGTTGAATTCATTGCCAATTTACAAGTGGTTTTACATTTTAGTTGGAATAGTTGAATTAGCTAATTGTGACAGATCATATAAGAATGGTTTTATAAACGGTTTTAACAATTTACGCAAGAATGGTTTTATGAATGATTTTAGTCGATTAATTAATTGGCACTTTACAAATTGTTTGTTGATTGTGACTGAATAACTTGCAATGATTTACACCGAATTAATTTCAATATGAAAACATAAGCAAATTTTATGAATGATTTTCTTACATTTTTGCTTTCATTCATTAATGAGGCCCAATGATTGTTTTTAATGGCTGAACGCATCAATGACAACATCAGGTCATTTTTGAATAGCAGTTTTAACATTTAAATGGGATTTACATAAAATTGGTTTCATGAACCTTTGAAGTGATTTGGGAAAAAAATATGCATGGTTCGAAACTAATACTAATAGTTTTAGTTTTTAATTCATTGCCAATTTACAAGTGGTTTTACATTTTAGTTGGAATAATTTAATTAATTGTGGTTTTTATGAATGGTTTTAGCCAATTAACTGATTGCTTCTGGATTTACATCTCATTGAACTGACTCATTGAACTGATTGGGACTGAAAAATTTCAATGATTTACACTGAATTCAGTTCAATATAAAAACATAGTTTTGTGATTGATTATGTAATGACAACATTAGGTCATTTTTAAATAGCAGTTTTTAAATTATGCCATAAAGGATAATAATACCTTCTATGGAACCAAACATGCATGTGATTCTTTGATTTTCCTGTCAATCTACTTTGTAGCAAAACCTTTACGTTTTTGTATGCAACAACATTCATTTAATTCCAGTTGAAGTTCTCATGCTTTTCAGGAAAGTAGGTCTTGAAATGTTGAAAAGTTTGCAGATGGTACGAGAAACATTTGGCAAATGTTTCAAATACTGTAAGAACTACCCAAGGTAGCTTAAATCTTACGATTTTAAACTGCATTTGAAGTTTACTAGAAGTAAGAAGTGTCCCACATCTCCTATATTGATATTTCATGGATAATT
Organism: Cyprinus carpio; assembly: GCF_018340385.1. Taxonomy (NCBI): domain Eukaryota; kingdom Metazoa; phylum Chordata; class Actinopteri; order Cypriniformes; family Cyprinidae; genus Cyprinus; species Cyprinus carpio. Next base: position 16,326,254 of record NC_056621.1, on the reverse strand, counting down.
AATGTGGCTGCGTCCAAATTAGACAAAGTTTACTCTCTTTGAACTAAAAGTTTTGCTCTGGTGGGAGAGCTTATTTTGGAGTTAAAGCCACCAGTGGCCAAACTGGGGCTGGCAAATATGCCCTCCGCTGGTGACAAGAACCAGATTTTGATGCAACATCTCCAGCGGCGGGGGACGTCTCAGATCTACGTCCCATTTACAGAAGTTTTATATGTGTTATGGTTTGAATAGTATTGTATTGGTGCAATAAGTTGCATTATGGTACAGAGGGTTGAGATCTAAATTTACTGTTCTGGGGTGGGGCTGTGACCTAACTAGGCCTGTGGTGTAGTGGGGACATGATGCTTAGGTGCAATGTCTGGAAATGGGCCTCTACTTTGGGGCTTCATGGGAGACGTAGGGATGACCAAGGTTGACAGGATTTCTCAGTGGGTTTTCAGTAGGCCCAAACAACTCATTATAATGAACATAAAGTGCTGCAGTCTTTTTTTACTGTCAGAATAATGCAAAACATTTACTTGAAAGCATCCAAAAAGAAAAACATAGTCAATCTCACCTTAGAGTATGCATAGAGATCATATTGGTTTGTGACATCTGATTATTTCAAACAATTCAAACAATTGCTGGCTGTTATTTTGAATTATTCATAAATAGTTTTATTAATAATCGATTTGTTTTTTGCAGTAGTATTGCCATTTGCCCAATATCTTGAAGAATTTTGCCAGAAATGTAAAAATTTAGAGGAAATGTCAATTGAAAGCGAAGTTAGTTTAATTTTTTTTGTCTTTGAGAATGATGTATAAATAGTTTTCCGAACTGTTTTATAATAGATTGTATATTGATTATAGTAGATAGTATTGATTGTATAGTCTTAGTTTAATTGATTTGCAACAGTTTTATTTTATGCAAGAATGGTTTTAGTAGTGGTTTTAGACATTGAATTTGATATTTTTTTGATTGTTTTGATTGTTGAATTGATTGACAATTTAAAAAAAAAAATGCTTCAAAAATAATTGTACTCATTGAATTGATTGTAACAATTTATGTAAGAATGGTTTTATCAATTGTTTTAAAAATAAATATAAAATAAATGTAAAGTTTTCTGAATAGTTTAGTTGATTGACTGATATAGTTTAGTTTAATTCATTGTGACAAATTACGTGAGTTTGTAAATTAACGCAAGTATATTTTTATTGTTAAATTGAATATTAATGGTTTCAGTTGTTGAATTGTAATTTACATAAAAATGATTTTTTGAATGTTTTTAGTCACTGATTTGAAAAATTTGTGTAAGAATAGTTATGAATAGCTCTAGTTGTTTAATTCATTGTCAGAATCACTGAAATCATTTAAATTGGCATTTTATGTAAGAATGTGGTTTAAAACCATTCTTGAATGTTAGGAGTATGCATTGAGTTTTTGACATTTGATTAACTCTGCCGTAAAAGTGCAATGTCTACCATCTAGCAATTCCCAGACCTTCTTTGCATGTGACACATTCAATTTATTGTCTTGCTCTTTTCTGTTGTCCTCACTTTGGCTGCGTCTGCTAATGGATAATGTTAACCAATAGCCAAATGGTTATGACTGATATTTTTTGGCTCAGTTTCTATATGTAAATCTTATTTTTCCATTTTTTTTTTTTTCCTGTTTTTTGATGTAATGTTTCTTGTTGATGTATTTAGATGGACTCATTCAATCTGGCTCAGTTTCTATATGTAAATCTTATTTTTCACAAAAAATTATTTCTGAAATTTTTATTATTTACTTGAAAAAAAAAGAAAAAAAGAAAAAAAAAACTTAAAACAATAATCTATTTTAACTTGATTTTGTTAGTTTGTATTATTGTATTATTATTCTTTTTTTTTTTAAATGTTAAGATGCATTTTCTAAGACCAGGATTTAAAGGAACACGCCCACCGTTTTTCCATATTCCACTAGTTCTTCCTTCAACTTAGACGAGTTTAATACATACCGCTTCCATCTCAGTGCGTGCACTCAATCGCTGTAGCCTGCGGTGCCCCACTATGCTAGCATTTAGCTTAGCACTATTCATTCCTTTGGGACCAAATGATGAATTTAGAAGCCACCAAACACTTCCATGTTTTCCCTATTTAAAGATGGTTACATGAGTATTTACACGAGTAAGTATGGTGACACAAAATAAACAGCTGAAGTAAGATGGATGGATATGATGTAGTAAGTTTAATTTATGGCGGAAGTGCACTTTGCAGCACTTCGACCTCGTTATAGTATAATTACTATTTTTTAAAATTCGTTTTGAGAGTTGTTGTAGTAATGTGTATTTATTTGTTTAATTTTTTGATTATTTTATTGTTCCGAGGTCGGTAAAAATTAAGAGGCAAATATCATAGAAAGTGAATAGTTTAACAATTTCTTTTCTTTTAGAGGTTAGGACTTTGAGCTTAAGCCAAACTTAAAATGAGCCAAATTCTGTGTAGACAACAAGAAAATGCTTTGTTTCCATTTAGTCTTACTCTTCTTTTGTAATGGACAAAGAAGTTGTGTAATATTGTCTGCTTTTCATCTTAAAATGTTCCCTTACAAAATGTGTTTACCATGCTTATGAAAGCAAGTATGGAGATGCAGGAGGGACATGCTAAAGTAGGCCATGCCCTGAATTTGGCTTGATGTTTTCAGTGCATGTATTTGCCATAAATTCATCAGTCACTGAAGTCACACATCTGGAGTGTAATTCACGTATGTGTGTGTGTATGTGCAGCTTATTCTTTTTTTATAGTATCTCTTTGTCTCATAAATTACGCAAACACCTATTCTTCACTCGCTCGTATCAAATTTAATTTTTAGGTCTTACAGCCCCAGACGTGTTTCATGCATGTCATTTTCATTTATTCAGCCATTTTGGCGTATAATTGATTTTGACTCGTTTTAACACGCGTTTAGATGACTAAGTTAAGTGACTGCTCATCCTTCCCCTGTTAAAACAATTTCGGGTCCCCTAACAAATAAAAATCGGGCTGATCAAAAAGATAAGCCGTGTTTTGAATTAGTGTCACTCAATGTACTTGATTATTCATATATGATTAAGAAGCGGCGCCTAATCCAGTAAATAGAGTTAAAAAGATACAGAAATTCTGTCCCTTCAGGTGCGGCAAGCTCTTAATCAAATTATCCTCACATCTGGGCATGTCGTATTCTTCAAACACCCCCTGGTGACTTCACAATGCAGATTATAATCAGCTCCTATTTTCAGTCTTTGATTAAAATCGTGCAGGCTTGGACAGACTCGGTTCTTCCTGTGACGATTCAGCCAGCTAATTATTAATATCAGAGACCCACTCTCTAGTTGTGTGTTTTTTTTTTTTCACCAATTACAGTGAACCAGTGGGCCAGAGTGGTTAAACAATGCCCATAACTATTAATCATGTTGAGTCACATTGGATGCGAATCCATTAGTTCATTCTTATTTAAATGTCTTACAGTGGTTGGGAGGGGACAAGGTTTCGCCGAGGACTTGGTTTGTCCTTCCTGACCTTCAACTTAACTCTCTCAGGCTGAGATTTCACCATTTATTCTACCATTATCCTTTAAGGTACTTATTAAATTGTGTTAAATTAAGCCATGTGCACTTCTGTTCATTTATCAGTTTAATTTGAATAATTAAGGGTTGTCATGATGCTAAAATCTCGGTCGGCAACACCAGGACTTCCACGATTCTTGATACCAATTTTGGTGCTAAATATAAAAAGCTTGTATGATATTGAGAATGCTCCATTATTTAAAATGTTATTTTTTTTTTTAAGTTGAATTTGTTAAATCCAGTAACATCGAATTAAGCAGATTGTCAGTTATAAGTCATTATAAGCCTGAAAAAAATCTAATTTAGAGATAAACATAAAAAATGTACTATCTGATCATTCCTAATTTTTGTAATAGACACACATTAGTTGGCTCATGTACTTAATTAAGTAATAAGTACTTTGTACAATAATACTGTAGAAAGACCGGCTTTGTTGTATTTATTTATTTATTGAATGATTGTAGTATTAATTTCAGTGTTAAAAGTAACTACTTTTTACATGCTTAATAAAAACAATGTTTTTTTTGCATTTTTAAAGCCATTTACACTGACAGTTCAACATTGGGTTTCTTTTCTCTGCTGAACACAAAAGAAATTTTGAAGAATGATTAGTTGATGGTTCCTATTGAACTCCATAGTATTTTTTTCAAACTATGGAAGTCAAAGGCTACCAGCAACATTATTCAAATGTTTGTTTTTATGTTTTTTACAGAGGAAATTATCTTGTTTTTGTTTGGGGAAAGTTGATCGTTGAGTTTTGGTTTTTGGTTGAAGTTTAATTTTAGTTTTTTGGTTTATTGTTATTTTTTTTGTTTCTTTAATGATGTAACACATAATCTAACAGCGGACTAAAAGACTGTAGATTTGGTTCTGAGCACTTTCATTTTACCCATGCTGCATTCGGCCTCTGAGTAATTCTGATTTACAGTGTCCGCGAGACTGTTGGAAACTTTGGATTGTTAACTTTGACCCAGTATTTTTTTCATGTGATGTCATAAACAGAAGATGAGATTTCTCTTTAATGTAATGAATAGTTAGTCTCAACTTGTGGATGTGTGGAATTGATGGAGCATTGATGGAGAACGACGTTCCCGCTGGACTCTGGCAGTGATGGAGAACAGGGCTATCCCACTGTCATGTTTGCTGCACCAATCACGTCCCTCCATCTTCAGGCCAAAGTTTATCAGCCTTATCGATCAGTGTCTTACCGCTTTATTTTTCTAATGTGGTGCCCGGGATGCAATAATTAACCCCATGTCAGGTTATTAAATCCCTATTTTTACGTGACAGACAGAAATAGAGATACAGAAATGGGAAGATGGAAGCCATCAGTTAATGTTCAAAGATTTTGAAATGTGAAATCATTCCTTTCCAAGACCCCATTATAAATGGTGCATTAATTTCAAATTAAAAGATTGAAGTTTGTGCCACATGGCTGGAAGACGTATAACAATTGATTGCATTTTAACGAAGAAAAAGTTGGAGGACAATGGTGCCACTCTGTTTGAGGAAATTCTCCAACACTTCTTCTGAAACTCATCTGTGGGATGATTAAAGTTGTGTTACACTGATCTGAACGCAAATTTGACTAATCTTGATATGCATCTGCTCAAACAGCAAGATACTTTCTGAATTTGTTTATCAAATCATCTGTTTTGTCATCTTAGGAGCACAAGCCATTTTGATTTCTGTAAATGAATGCTTCATTCAGAAAAATCAGTCATTTATTTATTCACCCTCTAAAGCCGTAGGCAGTTTTTTGTTCTTTGGAACATGAAATCATTTCTTCAAACTGATCTTCTCCATACGATGACATTTCATAATGACTATGGCCTGTCAAGCTCTAGAAACAACAAAAAATCTCTATGAAAGTGCTATGCTATTTTTCAAGTTTTTAAAATTCAAGTTTGAAATTACACCTCTGGACTGCTGATACACTTTCAGAAAATGGGTAGAGTTGAAATGATTATGTGCCAGGCTATTTATTAGACACATCTGTCATTTGTATCAGCGGGAGTCCATTTGCTGCGCACTGCGCTGCGACTTCCTTCCCTGTGACAGCGATTGACCCTTCGCTGTGGTTTTAACACTGCACATGGCAGTTTGTCTGCTTTTGAAAGGTGCCAAGGTGAATGACATTCTTTGGTTTTAATTGATAGCGAGAATTCTCATTATATTTCAATTTGCATTTAGGGGGTTGTCCAGTGGAGGTTTGTTAATTGCTAGCTGGACTAGAACCTTTTGGACTTCTCTCTTACCTGGCTGGAAGCCACTGTGTCTTCTCAAAAGAGCCACTTCATCTCTGTCAGGGCCAGGTGGAAATTTGCTGCACGGTTCTAATTGGACAAAGTGCCTTTCAAACTCCCAGCCATCACTCACAGGTCGGATTAACGGAGCCAGCGAGGTGTCAACATAGGTTCCCCACTCACTTTCGCCCTCCTTGTGGCCCGAAGCCTAATGTTCACTGCCGCATGCTCTATCACTCAGTGCCTAAGAGGAAAAACGAATAAAAAAACACCTCTGTGAACAAAAATGCGTCGTTCAGTTGTTTCCACGATACTTCAGTCTGTCAAGATAACTGAATTACTTGTCGTTCACTCGGTACCCCTGCCTTCAATTAAGCTAATGAGTCATGAATGCAGCATGTAAATGTGCCAAATATGACTAGCGTCTGGTCATGCAAAATAACAGATTTTCCATTTTTCTGTGACATACATATTTGGAATAGTTTTTTAATAACACAGGTTTAGACTTTAATATCCAAATTGTTGACTATTGTATTGATGAATAAGATGAGTACGTTGGAAGCCAACCGTTGATCTGAGTTGTAAGCAGTTTACACATTAGCTCATTTGCTCTGCCTCCTCTGTTGAAACTTCCTTTGAAACAGATTGAATAAGATGGCACATTTGCACCATCCTTCTAATATGAGCTTTACCACCAATTTGTTCTGCAGAGACTGCGCAGGCAGGAAACTAATGCTGGGTGTAACAAAGAACTGACAAATAAGTACCGTCAGCATACAGAAGCTGGCAGTTGGGACGCAATGCTTAAGTACGTACTTGAGGGTGGTGATTTGATTCCACATGGGAGAGTGAGTGGACAGGAGGAGATTGATGGCAGTGTCCTAAAACAGATATATAACACCTGATTGAGCCCTAAAGGCATTTGGCCTAGCACAGAGCCCTGTGGTACACACTTGCTTATAGGTGAGCAGCAACACACAAAAAAATGCTTCATGCAAATTCATGGGACACATTAAAGGATTATTCCCAGGAAGGTTGTGCCAACATAGCCCAAAGCGTTGCACATTTCCTGATCTGAGAATGAGCCACACCTGGGAGAAAAACAACATACACAGGCAGTCATTTGTAGTTGCTGCAAAGTGCATTAGGATGTCGAGAAAGGCATTGATATGCAGTTGCTAAGGTTCTGTGTGTTTTTTAGTTTGTTGCTATGCGGTTGCTAGGGTGCTTGTTTTTTTTACTTACTGGCCCAAGTCAAAAGTATTCACCCTAAACTCTGTGATATTCTAATTCCTTGGTTCCTCTGGTGTAAATTTACTGTTTTTTATTATTGCTTGGCCCGTTTTATCTCTAACCAGGCAAAAATTGACAGATCACCTCAGCACACTTCAACACATTTTTAACCCTATGTAATGAGCAATACACATCTATTTTCTAACTGAAGTGGATGAGGTAAGAGAGATGCAATGTTCTTTTGTAATTCAATGAGCTTACACTGCATTTACAGGTAATTTTGACGTATATTACAGAACAAAATATTCAATTTGAATAGCTTTGATGTGCACGGTGGCAGACTTGGTGTGTGAAGTATTCATCTGTTTGAAGTAACCCCCCTAAACATTTTTCTTTCTCTGTTATTTCTTCCTTTCATTGAAAACCACAGCTGCTTTGTTGAAACATCTGAGAAGGCCAGTGGCCAGAGGAATGTGGAAATAGCTCTGTGTTGAAACCAATGTGTTCAGTGTGTGTGTGCACCTGAGGCACTGCTCCGGTTATCTCACAGTGGTGTAATCTTCATACTTTTGTCGACACACCAGCGTGACCTCCCTAAAGGATCTGCTGTTGTTCTTCCTGACCCTCCGCTGAACGCTCTTGGAAAGGTTCCTTGAAAACCACTCGATTGTCTTTTTGCCGCAAATAGCTTGTTACTCCACTGCTACATGATAAGCATGAGAGTATTTCTTTGTCAGTGTGTTTTGCAATGTGGAATATCTCATAAAACAGGGGGCAAAACACATTTTTGACTACTTTCACATAAATTTAAAGAATCTCTATATTGATATGTCACAGTTTAGTAATACACAATTACTCGTGATTCTCGTTTTCTTTACTGTTGAACCCTTGAGATCCTTTAATCCATATTTTTTATTTATTTCTGCATTTAGAAGTGATTTCTCACTAAGTGAGAACTCACCACTGTCACACCGCAAAAGAAGATGCAGTGAAGTTTCATGACTAAACCTCATGACAAGACAAAAAGACCCATAATGCATTGCACACATACAGTAGCTGAAAAATGCACTGTAGCCCTGTCTCTCACAGCATGTACAGTTGACTGTCTGAGCCGGCACACACGTGTGGGGCAGATGGCGGAGGGCTGCTGGATAATAGATCTCAATATTAACTCAAAATCATGCTGGGCGTGTTGGTGGATGACGCTTGGTGGAGTAAGGGAGAAGCGTTGACCTTCTGTCCTGTCATTTAGCCCCTCATGCCCCCCTGTGCTGCACTCAAATTACTTTGTTTTACCCAATTAAAGGAGATGGCTGAGCATGGCGAGCTCTGCCATTTTTCGCTCCGTGACACGCACCACGCTCTGACCTGGATGCACGCGGCATTAGCGCTTTGTCACTGGAAGACGTGGAGAGAAGGATGGCAGTGGGAAGTCTTCCGTGCATCCTGAGATTGATGTGGTGGATACCATGTGACACATTTACTGCCATCTTTACAATGTATTAGACTGTAGGATTATTGAGGAAGTTTGTAAGAAAGTAGATTGAATTGTTTTTTTTTTTGGATCTGGTTCTGATGGAGGTTTTTCTCATCTGTTTCAATTGGCAGTCAATTTTCTTAACATTCAGTTCTGTTATTAGTTCTCAAAAGTTTAGATTTTCCTGCATTGTAATGGCTAATGAAGTGTTTAAGCTCATTTGTGAGCTTGCAAGCTGAATTTTATTGCAAGGCATTTGCTGCTTGCATGTGGCAGTGGTGCAAAAGTGAAATGATTAATGCTGATACTTTTAACTTTTAATAATTCAATGGTCAAATGTTCCACATATATTATTGTTTGCAAAATTAAATATATTTACTGCTATTGGTTTAGGTTCTGGTTAAGAAACAGGCAAAAAAGGTCACTCTAGCCTCCATTGCTAAATTGAAAGTGACATTTTAAGAGACGTTTCTGTGCAGTTAATGAAGTAAGCTTGTATTTTCTTTTTATATACATTTCATTTTATTTCCAAAATTACTTTGAGTATGTAATTTCAATCCTATTATCTGAAATAATTAGATTTTTTGATTTGAATGGAACCGTTATTATGGACAAGACCTGTAACCATATTTTTAGAGCTGCATGGCTATGAAGTCAGAATCAAGCACCGGACAGCAATAACCGCTAAAGGAACCGTTATGTGGAATCAGAATTGGAATAAGAATTATTACAATTGTCACGCCTAATTATTAGTGGTGATGTAGCAAAATTTTTGCACCTGAAAAAATTGCCCGAAACAGCAAAAAATTATTTTTGGCAAAAATGTTAAGAGGTAGTTTGCTGCTGAAGATCTTATGACTGGTTTTAACCTCTGAACCCGACACCCTGAACTCCATACCAATTTATCCAAATTTAATTACCAAAATTGTATTTTTAGGTCCTTTTTTTACTTTATAAACATTTAATTTTGTGTTTTGGTAATAAAATATATTTCAGTGCATCACAAATAGTTGTGTGAAATGCTTTGTCTTTATTTGACTGTAAAAGTGTGGTCATATTAGCAAAATTTTGCAAACTAAATGTGCAATATTTCCAATGTCAATATTGTAGCCCACACAGAAATTACTGTCAGACCAAGCAGGTTTTGAAATCTGTGTGGAGAGCTTTTTCACTGTAATGCCAAAGTCCAAATTGCTTTCGATTCCTGATGAAAGGATTGAATTTCGCCCAACTAAATTAAATATAAATGTGGCGACACTTTAATAAAATGGGAAATTAGTGTTGAAATACCTGCAGACTTTTGACTCTTTGAACATTTTTATTGTAGTATTCCTCAATCCTGTCAACATTTTGAGTGAACCCAAGCAAATGACGTGCTTTCCACTCACATCTGCATGGGTGCGGTCTTCCTTATCTATTATTTGTAATAACATAAGAATATTCGATGCAAGCGCTCTATTTTTAGAATCAGCGCTCTTGTGCAGTTTGAATTGTGGGACGACAAATGCACCAAAGTTTTCCTGTTACAGATCAAGAAACACTGTAGAGTTCTTTTGTTTCCTTTCATATCTGATGACAGAAGCGCACAGTCGCAGACAATGCTCTGCAGTCCCATGTGTGTGCGATGGAGACGGGCTGTGCGATGATGGCGGAGGGCTTTAACAGCCATGCGAGCACAGATTATGTGCTTGAAGGGGTGGAGGCCCGTGCCAGCAGTGACAGTTGGACTGGGAATTGGCGGGAGCCTCAGCCGTGCGACATGGACCCGGCTCGGAGGACCCATCGGGGTCCGAGCCCCATCTCTCCCCTCGCGGCAGCTCCTCGCAGGGACGCGGGCTGGCCGGCAGCTCCAGGCGGCCTGATGGGGGTAAACCGGCCCCTCAAGTGTCTTGATGAAGCGCCGTTCATAGCAGGAGGCTTTTGAAGAACGATGCACTCGTTTGAGGAGGAGCGTCTTTTACCTCTATCCAGCTCAGGCTTGGCCGGGCTTTTGTCGAACTGCATGTCTTTGCTGCGATGCCCGCTCTCTGTGACGCCAAGGGGCCCGAACGTCTGTCATTTGTTTTACTTTCAACTAAAAGTTGATGGTTTACCAATAAAGCCCTTGAGTGCTTGTTTTGATGCAGGCATATGGAATTGTCGTAGGCCCAAAAGCTCAAGATGGCAGCAAAAGAGGAGGAAGTAGTTTGAAATTAGATACCATACAGTACATCAGTTTGGTTGAAATTTTTCTTAAAATGGGTTAATCAGACCTCTTTTTTGGGTGTCAATGATAACTTTGGCACTAAAATATCTTGGGATTGTTACTCATATATCTCCAGTCCATAGATATTTACAAAAACCAAGACATCTTTAGCTGCCTTACATTTGAACAGTTTATCTACTAGGTTTAGGAAATATATAATATGCAAATAATAATTCTGTACACATTTTTATTTTAAAAAGGTTAAAAACTAATGCTTAATAGTCAAAATTCACAGATAGCAACCGTAACTAATAGAGGTGAAACCTTTCCTAATTTTGTTTTTTTTTTATGTTCTACATTTTTGGAAGATTTTTTATGTTTTTGAAGTATCTTATGTTCACTTAGGCTGCATTTATTTAATAAAAAATCCAGCAGAAACAGTTATATTGTAAAATGTATTACAATATAAAATAACTATTTTCTGTTTTAATGTTTTAAATTGTGTCAGTGGTGAAATACTGAATCATTCAGAATCATTACTCCAGTCTTTAGTGTCACATGATACTTTAGAAATAATTCTAATGGTGTATGCTGATTTGCTGCTCAATAACTTTTCTATCAATATTGAACACAGCTGTGCTGCTTAATACATTTTATTCAGGATGCTTTAAAGTTCAAAATAACTGTGTTATGTATTAAAATGTGTTAATAATTATGTATTCATGTATTAAAAATGTTTCCTCTTTATATGTTTTATATTAAAGGAAACATGATATGCTTTGTTATATACAGTACTTTCTATTATGTTACAAGTTCAGGATGATTGAATTATTATGGCAGATTATTTTCAGGTTATGTGCAGACAGTAAGTTTCACATTATTTCATCAGATTTTTAATCAAAATCTATAATTGTATAAAATATGTGAGCTGTTTAAACTTCAATCCAGACAGGTCTGTGTTCATTTACAGTTCTGTGTACTGAAGCATTTGCCACTCTTATTACTCTGAGCAGCTTTTGATGTAGTCCATTGATGTGCGAGCGTGCGCGTGTGCTTCTGAAGTGCGCTGGAGAGGTCTAATAGGGAAAATAAGCATTTTCTGTTGAAAGTGCCTCCACTTGACAAGCTATATATTTCTAAAGTGTCATAAATCTCCCATGAGCCTCAGCCATCGCCAAAAACAACAGCATGTGCATTTCTATGCACTCAACCTGCAGCGTTCCATCAAACCACGGCTGTAATCTGTGCTGATGACAACAAAATGTCAAAAGTTCCATATTGTCATGTTACAACTGAATTTTGAAGAAATACTTGCGTTGTGACCCTACTCTCTTAACAGTTATAGATTAAAATCTGGGGGGTGTGGGGGGTGGTATTAAATGTAACAAATCGGGTAAAAATTGTTAATCTTTTATTGGAAAACAACATTTGAGCAAACATTGATAATTGCCTTAAAGGGATAGTTCACTCAAAAATGAAAATTCTGTCATTAATTACTCACCCTTATGTTGTTCTAAACCTGTAAGACCTTTGCTCATCTTCAGAACACAAATTAAGATATTTTTGATGAAATCTGAGAGCTTTCTGATCCTCCATAGACAGCAACATAACTACCATGTTCAAGGCCCAGAAAGGTAGTCCATTTGACATCAGTGGTTCAACCTTCCTGTAGCGCTTCTGGGGTCTATGTCAGAACTTGTTAAATAAAGTCATTATTTTTGTTTTCTTTGCACACAGAAAGTATTCTTGTAGCTTCATAGAATTAAGGTTGAACCACTGATGTCACATGGACTATTTTAATGATGTCCTTACTACCTTTCTGTGCCTTGCACGTTTAAGTTTATTCTGGACCTTGAGAGGGTCAGAAAGCTCTCAGATTTCATCAAAAAAATTTGTGTTCTTTAGGTTTTACGGGTGTTCACACATATTATTTTTTTTTCCACTCAATAATGTCGTAATAAAAACATATTTTTCTCGTAATAACTCGTTATGTTTTCTCGTTAAAATGACATCTTTTCTCGGGTTTTTCAAGGAAAAACGTAGATATGTCCGTAAAAACGATATTATTATTTTGGTAAAACGACTTCTGATTTCTAAAGGATGTCGATTTGAAAACATCTAAGGCAAAATCTTGTATTTTTTATTTTAGTAATGACTTTAGTAATTATGTTGTTTTTTTGTGTAAGAGTATGTTGTTTTAATGAGAAAAAATGTTTTAACAAGATAATTGACGTTTTAACGACATATGTCGTTTTTAAGAGAAAAGATGTCATTTTAACGAGAAAGCATCTCGTTAAATATCCCCCCCCTTTTATGACGAAAAAGATGGTCATTTAAATGAGATAACTGTTATTTTAACGACATAACATCTCGTTATTATGAGAAAAAATTAGTTGACGGTTTACGCGAGAAAGCATCTCATTATTATGAGAAAGATGATACGAGATATTGTTATTTTTAATTATATCGAGAAAAGATGTCATTTAGGAAAAAAATAGTTTTAGAGAGAAATTATATCTTTTTATTATGACATAATTGAGTGGAAAAAATAAATACATGTGTGTGGCAGCAATGCGTCACCGTACATACGCAAGGGTGGAATACTATATTGGATTTTTGTGTAATTATAAAAAATGCTGGAGATGTTTGAAATGCTTTTTGTGTAGTTCATTAAACTTAGTTTACAGAATGAAGTTTATTCAATGGCTTAAATACATTACATTTTACTCAGAGACTTGTCAAAAATGTTACATTCAGCTGTCGCAAATCTGTCACATTTTGGCAATCAAGTTTCAAGTTTTTTGTTTTTACCAGGAAAGGAGTGGTTGTGATGCTTGTGAAGTTGTTTTTATTGTCTCTTATAATAAAGGTATTTTATTTAATCACATGAAAATACAGATCCTGTTGTAAATAATAATGAAAAATGTTGTTGAATTATTACTGCTTAGCAGATTTTGACTCTTATAATAAAAGTGCTTATAAATCTTACAGTCATAAAGTGCTTTCAATCAGTTATGCTCCCTTTACTTGCTCGCAGCAAAGCGAGCATGGGATGTTTTCGACCTTTGACTTTGGCGTTCCTCCGCGCCTGGCCAGGAATCCTGTTTGTCCTCTTCACCTCGTTCCGGGCCAGCATCGCCGCTCCTGGAGACTCCATTAGGAAGTCCAGCGTGTCCTTGGAAGTCTCCTCTCTTATTCATCGTAACTTCTCCCTTGTCTTACGACTTTCCTCTGTCTCTCTCTCATTTTTTCCTTCTCCCGAAAGTAGGCCGGAGGTTATTACACTGAATTTGATATAACAGCCCGACCAATTCAGTGGAGCACCTTGTCAGACACAAACAATAGATAAAGCCCGAAATATAATGTGAGGTAAGAAACACTCTGATATTCCCAGAGAATGTTCCCCTTAGAGATCAGAACATTTGTCTGCATATATTTGCAAAGAATTCAGCCCGAGCCAGAGAGAGTGGAGGTCATGAGGAAAATAAATCTGTTTTCATACATGTTGAAGTTAACTCTCTTCCTGCAGGAACTATAGAAAGTGGCTCTATTGTTCCAGCGAGACTCAGTTTGGTTTTCGTATAACATCTACATCCAGTGCTATTTTTAGCGCTACTTGTGGTAAGTCGCGATGTTTAGTTTAGACCCAGATCTGAGATGGGCGGCTTTCTTATGTATCATTATAGCTTTGAGGGCCAAGTGCTAAGATGGTGAGGAACAAACAGATGTTGACGGTTGCATAATTGGTAAAAAGTGGCAGCGAGCTTTCTAATGTCGAACAGCAGTGCGATCAAAAGGTTTTAATTTAGGTTGACCCCCTGTACGTCTGGCAGGCTGTCTGAACAGCGCTGCTGACAAATTACAGGTGCTCAGCAGTGTTTAGGACTACAGAGGCATACAGAGAGGATCTCACATAACAGGAAGAGCTGATAAACGGACAGCCAGCTGCACACCACTGTACAAAGGTGCCAAATCATGCTCGTTTATATATATATATAAATATATATATAAAAGAAAGATACATTTTATGCATGATATTGTGACTTGTTTCCTAAATTAAGTATTTTGCTTTTATATTGTCATTATGATAAAACCGAAGGAAATAATTGAACAAGTAAATATTTTCCTTATAACATTATAAATTCAAATTTATTTTTACAATAATTTTCACGATAAATATTATTCGTACACAGTTCTACAGGGAAGAGTAACAAAGGCATGAATTGCAAGGTGAAACTTATCTAAAAGATGCAACAAAGAAGAATAATTTCTTTGTTTGTTTGTAAGGAAGGCACTTCCTTAAACTTTGTTTAATAAACACATTATTAATTATAATAATACTAATACTACTAATAATATTTGTGTTTACCTATGTAAAGATTATCTTTTTCTTGCTTATTAAATTAAATTACTATGTAATTTTACTATGTAATTAAATTACTATTTACTAAATTACTATGTATTACAATACAATTTAATTACTGTGTAATTACTATGCAATTAAATTACTAAATAAGAAATACAATTTAAACTATTTAAGTTACTGTTTTTGAAACATCTGTTTTGTTCAACAAGGCTGTATTTATTTGATCAAAAACACAGTAACAACAGAAATATATTTGCAATTTAAAATAACTTTAATTACTCCGGACTTTAGTGTCACATGATCCTTCAGAAATGATTTTAATATGATGATTTGATACTCAAGAAACACCATCTTATTATAATTTTTTAAAGAAAGGATGTGTTGCTGAATATTTTTGTGGAAACTTTTTTTTTTTTCATTTTTCTTTGAATAGAAAGTTCAAAATAACATTTATTTGTAATTATAAATGTCTTAATTGTCACTTTTGGCCAATTAAATGCACAATCGCGGAGTACATGTTTTGTGTTTTGTGTTTCTGATCTTTTTTGTTTTTTGATTTGTATTGTGTATTAAGTTAACATTAATAAGAAATTGAAATATGCAATTGTAATACATTTATTGTGGTTTTTACTTTTCGACCCCAGTTTTGAGAACTCTTACTTTTATAGAGTTTTAATTTTATGTTTATGTAATTTCTTGTTTATTTGAGTATTAACTTAATTTGTCTCTCTGAGTATTCTCTAACATTTTTCAACAGTAAAATGTCTGTTTCATGTTGACTTTAACATCACTGGATATTATTAAATCAAACATGGGTTTATAATAACTTGCAGATGTTCACACTCAACCCCGTTAGACATTTTTGAATCATAGCGCAAGGCGAGCAATATAACCAAACAAATATATTTCCTTATTTAATTGCAAACATCAGCTCTTAGATTGTGTAATTACATTCACTCTTATTGGATTTAAATAAAATCCACTCCATTGGCTCCGTTGTACAGTGTGAAGTTTTGTTTGGGCTTGTTATCACGAAGCTGTCACATGTAATGACACTAAATAAATTATTTCATTCATTTTTATAATTATGGCTTTGGCAGTGGTTCTTCCTGCGCTGAAGAATTTAACAAGCCCACAAAGCCATCGTCATCTCACATGAAATTCATGTTGAATGTGACATTGTAATTGGAGTAATATTCCCATTAATTTGACAAACGGATATGTGAGTCTGTGGGGGAAAGGTACACTTTGAGGAGAACAATTCCGAATTCCGAATTCCTGAATTAGGATTCATCAGCTTCATTTTTGTGGCTGTTCTCCGATCAGGGAGCCGCTTAAGCGTGTGCTGTCTCAGCGGAACCGCCGGCTCACATTGTCTTCATTAAATGCGATTAAGGAATAGGTCAGTTTCATATGCTCGGCTGGTTTGAGCGCTCTACGGCGGAGCGTCGGAAATGTCTTCATCTTCATCTGTTTGGGGTCTGTGGGTCTGGTTAGGCAGTCAGGCAGGAAACCAAAGCTGTCAGTGTTTTTTTTTTCTTCTATACCCATGTACGCGTGTCTGATTATATGTCAAAGCGTGTCAAAGCAGCACATTTTCTGCCTTTTTGAGTTTGTTATGAGCATGTGCGTATGAGTGCGTAATAATATAAACATTTCCCACAGCCATTTTTGCATGAAACAAACTCATGTTAAACTGAACAACTTACACATGTTTCTAATTACATTTTAAACCTGTATTTGAATATTATTCTGAAATATCATTATCTTTCTGGAATTGGTGATGAATTGGTTTACATAGGGCACCATATGGGATACGGCCCTGTTGTACAAGCTGTCCAGAGAGAGGCCTGACACACACTAACAATAAATGTGAAATTAATTTTTCAGGGCAGGTTGGCCACCTGTCTGTTAATATAGAGACTAGGAGTGGCATTTGGTATGGGCAGAGAGAGAGGGCGCCTGTGGGAAGCAGGTGGGCATAAACGTTGCCCCATATGCCGCCCGGTTTTTCTTTTATTTTGAAGGGCGATCGTCCTGGTACACCGCAAGGACAAACCTATCAATGACATTCTTTTAGAGTCATCAACACTTACAAAATTAAATCTGATTCAGCATACTGGGTCTCTGATGGCACTACCCCTATTAAAATGGCAATGACCCCATGAAATGGTCATGTTGGAAAATTGAGGAAGCGGTCATCCTATTGAAATAGGTGACTTTTCCAGTTCAAAAAGATTATTGTTTTTATAATTACAATACTTTTTTTTTTTTTTTTGGTAGAATATATTTGTTTACAAAAATGTTAACATTCTGTAGCATAGTAATGTTAATAAAATATTTGCATTGTATGACTACATTTAAAAAAAATATATATGTTCGGGTGTAATTGTAAAATGTAACCATGGTGACAGTTCTACAGTTTACGAATTTGATGCTGGTTTTTCTACAGATATTTACTTTTCAAATACAAGTTACTTGCTATACAAATATATATATATATATATATATATATATAATGGTAACAGGGTTGACACATATCCTGTGGAACAAACTTCAACAATTTTTATACCTTTCTTTTCCATCAGAATTATGTTTTGTTAATATACCTAGTAAAATTTGGAAACAGAGGTGATAATGGGCCAAATAAGGCATCCTCAAAAGTAAAGATTCCAAAAGGCCTTTTTTTTGATGCCATAGAAGAACCATTTTGGGTTCCCTAAAAAAATTTTTTAGAGAACAGTTCTTAAAAGAACCATTCTTAATAAGATTAACTTTTTAGAATCTAAAGAACCTTTACCTTTAAAAGAAGGTTCCGTGAATGTTGAAGGTTCTTCATGGATAAATAAATGTAACTGCACACTACTTTAAGCACGGTTTATTTATTACCAGTTTATTATTTGTTTCAGCCAAACAAGTAGCCTTTGTCAAGGTATGATTCCTATGAGGCAGTGTGCAGATAAATGTTTCTATTCATTTAGTCTGCTCCTTTAACTTGCACCTCAGAAAGGTGTTCATTTGTTTCCCTATTTAAAGGTTTTTTCATACCATAGGGGCCTAGAAAGAACCTTTATTTTTAAGAGCATAAATTTAGAAAATCAAAAACAGCATAAGTTTCCATTAGATATTCATTGTTAGAATAAATCCTTACAAATATGTATGAAGACAAATGGCACCTGCTTTGTCGAATTGACCCGGTAGAGGCAAGACGGGAGTGAAAGCATGTGGTTTCAGTTCTACGAGCTCCGAGTGAGTCAACAGACGGAAGGAACACCTGGGAAAAAGAGAGAGAGGCAGGGAGCATGTGAGGCAGAGCGGCACATATTGGTGCAGTCTCGGAGTGAGTGGTTTCACTCAACCGTCTCTTTGAATCAGAGGGCAAGAGAACAGCTCTTCACAGTCATTTGTCTTTCTAATCATACAGCGTGGATCGTTTTTCCGAGACAGGCCGTGATGTGGGTTTATGGACACGTCTGTGCCGTTTGGGCTGAATGAAACATGTCCATTCCTCGTCCCACTGGGAGGCCCGATGTTGGGAATCTTGTGAACGTCTTGTGTAAAGCCGTATGGTCTGTTTTGCAGATGGTGATGTGCAAGACTATGAGTTTTAGAAACTGACTAGTCCTTGGGTTGTATGAGGGACTAGATAGCCTAGTTATAGCCCTGTATAACAATGCAAGTATAGGATCAGACCCCACCCAAACATCTTTCTTTAGGGCAAGGGTGTGCAATCCTTAAACATGTCTATCCTTCCTCCTGCTGGGAGTCCAGGGAATGGACTCATCCCACTGGAAGGCTTTAAAAATGACTAGTCTGTGGGTCATCTGAAGAACTAGTCAACTACTTAGCCTTGTATATGCTTATATAATTGTGTTAGTAGGATCAGAATCCTATCCAATGTGCAAAATTCTGCTCCTCGAAAGGCCACCTTTCCTACAGAATTTATCTTAAGCCTACTCTAACGCACCTGCCCCTAATGTTTCTAATGATCCTAAAATCCTTGATTAGCCAATTCAGGTGTGTTTTATTGAGAGTTGGAGCTCAACTCTCAGAGAGGTAGCACCTGCAGAAAGGTAGCACCTACAGGAGCAGGATTGGACACTCTAGTAAGGGACTCGGGCATAAGAAATGTTCTTGCTTTCTAAAGTGGAAAGATATTGGATTTGAGAGAATCTTCCACAAATGGGAGGAGGAAAGGGGAGGGAGAATCGACTCTCCGGGGCACTGGGAGAAAGTTGCCCCATGCTTGTCAGAGTTTCAGCAAGTTGAGAATTGATGGAGCCCACAGGCAGTATGGCTAATTTTAGTTGAAATCACCTAAGTGGTTTGGCTAATTTATCCCTCACCCCCTGGTCCCCCCATTCCCTCTCATCTCTCCCCCTCTCTTCATCCCTCCTTCCCTTGCTGCTCCGATATGTCCACATAGCGTGAAGGTACCAGGAGGTGACAGGAGGAACAGAAGGGTATTTTGTGCACAGCTGACTCAGAGTGCACAGAGTATTTATAACCTTCCTTTTAAACGCTGAGGCTTTTTTGACCCAGCGCCATGGACACGGAATCAGTTCACTGGCACTCTTTTTGTCCTTATCTTCTTCACAATGCACCATAGCTTTAATTGCGTATAGCAATACATTCAACTTGAACATGAGTGTACGTGCGATATAACACGTGTCTTCCTGTGTTGTTGGAGTTTCTTAAAAGAAACTTCTTGGAGAAGCCCTTGACCTCCAGACTGTTTGGTTCATTAAGTGAGCACTTGCTTGAGAAAAACTAGATTCTTTGTGACGCTTTTATTGTAGGGGATTGTCAAGGTAAGACAGGTGAAGTGAAGGAAATGGGATCAGGAAATGACAAGCCAAACTTAAACAGTTGTGTTTAGATGGTTACCCTTGTTCTGTGAATATCTTGCTAGATTCAAATGCAACATTCATAAACGTTTTATTTGAAGTCCCAAAGAAACTCAACCCTTAACACTAATCTTGTTAGCAGCGAATGCAAATCTTGTGGGAGTTTTGGAGAGTGAGATTTACCATCTAAACACGGCTGACTCAAACTTGTATTATGAACAAGCTTGCTTGCCGTTAGGCCAGAAATGAGCTCCAGAGTTGTGAGATCGAGAGGTTGTCACAGATTGGCATAATAGTAATATCTTACCCTCTATGTTTCTGCTCAATTCTTCTGATGAAGTTTGTAAGTGAGAACAATATTTGATCAGGAGAAAACTAAGTTGTTTGTTTCTTCAAAAGCTTTAATTTTTAATACTATGATTGATTTATAAGGATGGGAAGTTGGGAACCATAAGGAATATGACAATTGTAGTTGCACAAATAGATTCATGTTCCTTAAAAAATCTCTTTTGAATTGTCTTTTCCAACCAATTCATTTAAAAGATCTTGTTCTTAAGAGTCTTTGTTTGTTGTTGCCTGCAGAGATGACATTGCAATAAGATTTGCAGCTTTTTTTGTATAGTTTTGCATATTTACAGTACCATTTTTTGAAGTCTCTTCTGTCAACAAGGCTGAATGTATTTGATAAAAAAAAACAAAAAAAAAAAACGTAATTTTGTGAAAGCTTAATTTTTTTCTGCTTTAATACATTTTTAAAATGTAATTTATTACTGTGATGATATTTATGAATTTTCAGCATCATTACTCCAGTCTTCAGTGTCACATGAACCTTCAGAAATCATACTAATATGCTGATTCCTGAGAGCTAGGAATTGAGTATATATACTTGATTTCAGTGATACAGGCATTTTTAGGTTATGCCTGCTGATCCAATTGTACATGAATGCTGAACACTGTACACATTCACACGTTTGTGACAGGTATTGTAGGATTGCTACAACAGCTTGAACTAAATAAAGATGAATATAACCTTTTCTAGATTTCAAGAAACATTTCGATTTGCTTTTTTATAATCATAGTCTCTTCCATTAGGTATGTGTAATACTGAGATTAGTTGGGAGGAATAATGCAAGCTCGCGATTCCTCTCAACACATGGGTCATCTTGTATTTAAATTCAGCAGTTGTAGTGCTAATAAATTAGCTGCCTGTCGGAGCTCAGACGCACAGTTGACTTCTTAAGCACACTCTTCTTTCTGTAGGATTTGTATTATTATCTTGTTTAGCGCTACATAATTGAATTTAGAGCTCTTATCTTATTTGCTGAGTTTGCTGTAGCAAAAGAGCAGCTGAACAGAAAAGAGAGACTGGACTGTATTTTTCAGTCCCATGGGTAAATGAAGGTCTATGTTTGCATATTTGGTGCTGTATAAAAAAGCTAGTGGTGAACATCTGTATTTATTTAAGTGTAATAGGAAAGTCAGTGAAGAATAATATGTTTTTATTGCTTTTAAATCGGAAGAGTGTAGTTTCTGTATGATTATCTTCACCAAACAGAATTGTAAAAAAAAAAGTAATCACTTGCAAAAAAGTTTTCTAAACACTCCCTGTCTCCAATTTGTCAGATGAGTAGATAGCCCTGCCCCCAAACTCATGCCACTGGTTGAGCAAATGTTGCTGTGTCTGGATGGTTGGAATTTTCAAACAAAAAACAGATTAAAAAAATAAATAATAAAGAAAAATTACTGTTTCAAACAAGTTTCCCGAACACTCCCTGTCTGCAATTGGTCAGAGGAGCATGTAGCCCCACCCCCAAACTCATGCCATTGGTTGAGCCGTTGTTGCTATGTCTGGCTGGTCGGAATTCTCAAACAAACAGCAATGTTTTGATAGCACCTCAGAGACAGACACAGTGTTTGAACTTTATGGGAAAATTAACCTACAAGTGGCTTACTTAAAGCTGAAGTGTAGCCTTTTCTGTTAAAGTACTTTTAGTTTAATATTCAGAAACCGCTAAGTTGGATTTTGGATCACTTTGAGTGAGAGATTCATTCAGCTTCAGTCCTTCTCACCCCAAAAGTGCGTAGCAAGCTGACAGAAACCATTATGCCAGTCTCTTCATTGTTATACCTGCTTGTAATGTGCTCTTCCTCTGCGTCTCCTCGCAGGACTGGAGGAGAATTATATATTTGCAGAACTGCGCCGAAGCCAACCGCTGCTGGCAGTGTGACCGGTGCGATTTGGTGCCAAGCACCTGGTCAAACTGAAGACAATGAGCAGCTTATGGACTCCGTCCATCCCCAGATATAAATGTTAGTGATGATATCAAATAAAAAAGCAGAGGGAATTGGTACAGGGAAGACTTGAAAGGCAAAAAAAGAAGCGTTTTTCACCCGCAGATCTTTAAGCATTGCTAAGCCTTCCTCGCTTCTCATCCCCAGACACAGAAACGGATTTGAATACTAACTAATCTTTCACCGCCATTTTTGTGTTTCATAATTAACTTGTCATTGTTTTCTCATTGCATGCCTTTCCATGCTCCTCTACCCTGAAAGAGGAGCTGAACATCTCCGATATGGACATTTTTGTCTCCCTTGTCTGACTGTTTTCTGCCCGGCTTTAAACCCAAGTCAGATATTCAAACAGTAGCCAAATCCTTTCATGCGTGCTTTATTTATTTAACCGGTGCGATTCCTGTTACACAAAGAGACTG
This sequence comes from Cyprinus carpio, assembly GCF_018340385.1. Taxonomy (NCBI): domain Eukaryota; kingdom Metazoa; phylum Chordata; class Actinopteri; order Cypriniformes; family Cyprinidae; genus Cyprinus; species Cyprinus carpio. Next base: position 16,303,627 of record NC_056621.1, on the reverse strand, counting down.
CGGGGCAGTCCGGGGAGTCACCCTGCCGATGATCTAATAATGACTGCCGCAGATGGAGAATGTTGGAATGGAGCTGTCTGCTGAATCTATCGCACGCAGACACACGGAGGAGAGTGTCAAAGCGTCTCCCGCGCAGAGAAGGACCGCTGGGGAATGCAGACCGTCTGGCAGATGCGTTGGCAGTCTCTGCTCTTTCACTCTCTACCTGGGCTGGACTCGGACCAGGGTTAATTATAGTGGATCACTGGAGTCTCGTGTCGCCTGTGAAGAGCAGGGGGGTTGTCAGGATGTTGTCATACTGCCATGTCCTGTACGACAAAGACATGAGGAAAGGCACTGTCTCCTAGCCGAAGTTTTAGTACACGCAGCAAGGCGCAGACGGTATTGGCAGTGACTAGAATGACTAGAAAACCAGTAATTACAACTTTTAAGACTGTTTACCTCTGTGCAGTGACCTTGGAAAAAGTCTGTCTGCTGATAAAATTTATTAGTAATTTTGTGTTGCTAAAAATATTAAAATATTCCAACAATATGCATTTTCTTAAAAGGAAAATTTTATAAAATCATTTCCTAAATTATATTGTATTGCATTTTATTACCCAACAATTAAATATAAAGTAGTGTATTTTTATGCATTTTTTCTTTTTATTAATAATCACTGCAATCATTGCTCTTTTACACATCGACACATTGTTTCTTGTTTTAAGACTGAAGCACATTAAATTGAATTTATGCTTAAAAAATATATAGTAAATACTTTATTCAAACTTCCTTTTCTGAAAATGAGTGTTGTTATCCTACACAGTTTTGCTTCTTAAGAAAAAGAATCTTGTTTCCATTTCCATTATGATTAGAACAAGATGAAAATAGACCCCAAAAATGTAACCGTAAGGAATGCATGAAGTCTGTTTTGAGGGTGTGGATAGAGCTGCGTTAGATCAAAAATCGAGCAAGAATAGAGCATATAGCTTTTCCAAAAGAAAAACCTGCTCTAAAATTCTCATTGGTCAACAGATGTCAGAGTGCATTATAGTGAACTTTAAAACTTTTGAGTAGAGCATCCCTTCCGTAAACTTTCTTATTTATTTATTTTTTTACGCACCATCCTACTTTAAATCAATTGATTCGTTCTCTCTGACGCAATTTAAACTCTGGTGTAAAGACACCCTTATTACCATGATAAGGCAGTTTTAGGAACAAATTTATCAGGGATGCTTTAAAACCAAGGAGTTTTTAAAGTCACCTCCTCTGCAAAAGTTTAAAAATACTACCGAAACTTTTGTACCTCAGCTTCAGACGTTCACTTCACTTTGGAGTAGAATCATTTGCTTCTCTTATACTCAATGGGGCTCACTCTATCTAGTCATGCCGGTGTATGCTGTCCCAGAAAAAATGGAGCACTTTGCATTTCTAAAAAGTTTTGTTCTACCCGTCCAGTTATTTTTACGATGGCCCATTTCTGCTATTGTTGTGGCATTATCTTGACCTCACGTAGAGCAATTTCTCCCCAGTCAAATTAGCTCTCGCCATTCAAAGCAATGCCGTGATATAATGGTTTGACAGTTTTTGCTTCACTGAGATGAAGAAATGGAAGGCAGAGCCACTGGGGTTAATAAAATTCCTTCTCTTCAACAAGTACCCTGGGATACAGAGTGTCCTTGAAAACGACAGCACCTCACTTTCGCCCGGCACCTCCGAGTGCTGCCATGTGGGTTTCCGAGCAACTCTTTCGTTTTTCACATCTCAGTCCATTCTTCTACATCTGTTAACAGCCGCTCTCGGCCTCGTATCCGCAATCATTGGAAGTCCCTCATTAAAACAGACATTGTTCTTTCTCCGAAGCCTTTTTTTGCGGAGACAGTTATCACTGAGGTGAAAGAATGCTGCGAGCATGTTAACTAAAACAGATCGATTCTCACACGTCAGGTTTTTTTTGCCAGCGCATACAGAAGCGTGAGAACTTAACTCCGTCTTCATGCAAGTCAATGAACACCTGGAGCAGCGTTCCCAGTGGCAGCTAAACATGCGTAGCAATGGAACGGAGGTGGGAAAGAAAGATAGAAAGAAAGAAAGAAAGGGAGAGGAATACAGCACCCGATTCTTTCAAACCCATGTTTGACACAAGGTAGAGCGAGGGAGCCTGGGCGCGGAGCTGCGCGAGAGGCCCCGCTGAGGTTTATGCCACCTGTTTGTTTGTTTTTTTTCCCCACGCAGCTTATAAATGCCTGGATGTGCCCAGCCTCCTGGGATCCGCAGGTTTGAGATCCAACACAAAAAAGGCGACGGAACAGTCCTGGGTTGTCGTAGTAACTTGGGGATTATGATTTATTAATCTGCAGCCTTTTAAATTCGAAGGGAAGCACAGAGAGGTTACGCGTCTCAGCCCCCGGGGGAGTAATCTCGCTTCAGAGAACAATTGCGAAACGTGCCATTTTTGTCTTTAACTGCCAGAAAGTGCTCGTCCCATTACTCCTCCCGCTGCAGTTGTGGCGCAGGGAGAGGGTCACCCACAAGAAAGTTTGCGCAATTCCGCTGAGGAATCTCGCTTTTCCTCGTGTCGCTCCATCAGACTTTTGAGGAAACCGAGAGCACTGTCTGTGAACATGTACGTGGTTCAAAAGCTGCCATTTGTGAATATTTCCACACTGTACAGAAACACTTAGAGCTTATGTAGCTGCGTTTACCCATGATGCATCACTTAAGAACCAAATGCAGTTGAAATTAGACTTTTTTCAGACATTCTATTTGCTTGAATGGTATTAAAAAAATCATGTCAATATTTCACACTTGTAGAAAAAATTCTTACCCAAAATGCACCAGAAGTGTTTCATAACAATGTTTTATGATTAGTTGGGACATTTTCTTGGTCTAAATTTTATTTTTGGGCTATTTGCAACTTAATTGAATAGAAAAAAAAGAAAAAAAAAGAAGAGAAGAAAAGAAAAGGTCATTTTGCAAGCAAGGCTTCAAACTGCGTACCGGTGTCTGATGCGCAAAAACGTATGTTTGTGAATATTTTTACACTGATACAAAAATGATTATCCATTTGTGCTTCATAACTGTTTACACATATATGCATTTTAAGTTCAAATCAGTCATTTTGTTGGTCTAAAACCTAATTATTATTATTATTATTAATGTTTTTTTAATCTTTATTTATTTTATCCTATTGCAACTTGATTGATAAAAAGATGCAAGCAAGACTTGAACTTGCATTTGGTGATATTAAGAGAACAGGTAATAGAAATGTTGCTAGCCAGACTCGAACTCATAACGGTGTCTGCTGGGCAGTTTTATGAATATTTTTAAACCGATACAAAAATGCACCAAAAAAGTGGTTCATAACATGGTTTGTGTGCATGTGTATTTTAAGTTTAAGACTATTAATTCATTTATTCATTTGTTCATTCATTCATTTGTTTGTTTATTCATTCATTCACTTGTTTGTTTATGGGTTTCTTTATTTTTGTTTGATATGACAGAAAGCATAGATAAAATGAAAATAACGCAAGCCAGACTCAAATTCGTTTATTGGTCTCTTACACAAAAATGCATGAATATTTTTACACTGGTATAAAATCTCAATGGTTATATGGCACTGTGTTTACCCACAATGCATCACTAGTGCATTCATAACATTATTAGTGCCTCACAAATGTGTTTTAACAAGGTAAATTAGGACATTTTGTTGGTATAAATTTTATTTTTGTCTTCTTTGGAACTTGATAAATTGAGAGGACAGAAAACAAGTCCGACTCAATTTCGCACATTAGCATTTGTGAATATTTACACACCAGTACAATACTGCCAACACCTATGTAACGTTTTTTTTTTTTACCCACAGTGCATCACAAATGCTTTATAAAATCACAGCACATGCATTTTTAGTGAATTCAGGACATTTTCTTGGTCTGAATATTTTTTTTGCCCCTTTTCCCTGTGACATCCATGTTAGCACCAAGGTTAATCGTGACAGAGCGTGTGTGCTGCTGAATCTATCGCAATCTATCATGTGTGCTAGGCTCTGAGAAAATGAGATGTTTGTCATGTAAATACATGAATATGTTATTAAGAGTGTCCTCCTCAGAGTAGTAGCCACTTCCCTAGAAAGGCTGTTTGATTTGAATTTTACTGCGTATTCTGTTGAATAACTTGAAGTTAAGTGGCTCTTACCTGTGAAGAGAGGATTAGGCTAAAGTCAAACGGAGGAGTTGGGGTACAATAATGCCCCGAGGTTTAGTTCCTCCGCAGAAGCGACAGATCCAGCAGGAGAGGACTGAGGCTGGTGCCAGACACTTCTTTGGCAGTCTTCCCCTGCTTGACTTGGCTCCTCAGATACTCGTGCCATCACAGCCAACAAGACGGTTAAAAAAAGCCCCTGCGCAGAATTGCGTTCTGCAGAGGGTGTCAGCGTGTCCGCACAGCTCCTAACTCATGTTATATAGTGCTAAAATCATCAGTGGCATGTTTCATCACTGTTCTACATGCTAACAATGATGATGTGATTACACTTTTGAGTTCTTAAAGGGTTACTCCACCCCAAAATGAAAATTTTGTCATTATTCACTTACCCCCATGTCGTTCCAAACCCGTAAAATCTTTGTTCGTCTTCGGAACACAATTTAAGATATTTTGGATGAAAACCGGGAGGCCTGTGACTGTCCCATAGACTGACAAATAAACAACAGTGTCAAGGTCCATAAAAGTATGAAATGCTTCGTCAGAATAATCCATCTGTCATCAGTGATTCAACCGTAATGTTATGAAGCGACGAGAATACTTTTTGTACATGAAAAAACAAAAATAACGACTTTATTCAACAATTCCTCTCCTCTTTGTCTCTCCAAATCAGCGTAGCGCCATTTTGACAAATCTGAGCAGTACGCAGATGGCATACACTCTTCTGTGTCAGCCGCGCTGCGCCGATGCGTTGTTTGCTTTCAAACCAAAGCGTAAATACATTTAAAAAACGTATTCTTGTGGCGCGGCTGATACAGAAGAGCGTACACTATCTGCGTATTGCTCAGAATTGCCAAAATGGCGCTACACTGATTGTGTACAAAAAGTATTGTCGTCGCTTCATAACATTACGGTTGAATCACTGATGGCAGATGGAGTATTCTGACGATGCTTTTCATACTTTTCTGGACCTTGACACTGTTATTTACTTGGCAGTCTATGGGACTGTCACAAGCCTCCCGGTTTTCATCCAAAATATCTTAAATTGTGTTCCAAAGATGAAAAAAGCTTTTACAGGTTTGGAACGACATGGGGGTAAGTGATTAATGACAAAATTTTCATTTTGGGATGGAGTATCCCTTTAAGTTCAAAGACATATGAAGCCATTATAGTGGATGTTGTGCTTGATTTCATATTCAGGTGTAGATATATACAAACATTTTGTTTATAATTAAATATAAAATAATTATTGTTTTATTTGTATACATTTCCAGAACACGTAAATATGTAAATAAATGACTGTTTATTTAACTGTCAATTATATATTTACTGATCTACAGTACTTACAAAAAATAAAATTAAAAAATTAAAAAATAAAACAAAACAATGGACAGTAGCCTTGAAGTATTAGTCATTTAAATAACAATTAGGCCTATTCAATTTTATTTTCATTATATGTATATTTTAATGGATATATTTTTTTTATTTTAATTAAACATTTAAAAATAATTTGTTCATTTTAGATAATTTTTTTTTTAAATGTGTAAATATGTAAATAAATGATCATGATAAAAAGTGAAGCTTTTATTTATTTAAAAGTCCAGGTTATTTATGTTTATTAATATATTTAATAATATATGTTTTTAATTATAATTTTGTGTGTGTGTGTATGTGTGTGTATTTAAAACACAACACAATACAGTAAAATAAATTGGTCAGTTAAATAAAAAATATTTTTCACAAATTTTTGTCATTTTTTGTAACTTTTATGTGTGTGTTATTTTATTTTAATGGTTATGCTTTTTAATTTTTAGATACATTTTTTACACACCACACACCACACACACAGACACACACATATATATGTGTGTATATATATGTGTGTGTGTTTGTGTATGTGTGTGTTTAAATAAAATTAAGATCAGTAAAACTTTTATTTAATTAAAATATTTAAATGTCAATTATATAGGTTATTTACTTATTTACAAAAAATTAAAACAATAAAAAAATCTAAATTAAAATATAATAAGGGACTGTAGCCTTGAAGTATTGGTCAGTTAAATAAACAAAGCATTTACATTTTTATTTTTCTAATTATTCAGATTAGCAATCCTAAAAGTCTTACAGTTCAATTACATTTATATGTATATTTTAGTAACTATATTTTACATCTCTATGTATATTTTAGTAACTGTATTCTACATCTCTATGTAAATTTTAGTAACTGTAAATCATATCTATTTCATATTGTAAAAATTCACAACACATTATAGAAATGTTGCAACTTTTTCTTGTCATTAATCTTTTATTGTAAGTTTCATGGATTTGAACAGGCCTTTGAAAGCTGCCATCTGCAATCCAGATTTGTTCGAGACAAAACATGACAGATTGTGATATACCATTTCCACTAGATAACGTGGGTGTCATGTCAGAAGCGTCTCTATGGAGCAGCATGGATGTTTTACCATGAAAGCTGTTCATCTTGAGAGCACATTGTGGTTTTGCTTGTCAGGCAGCCAATAAAGAAATTGGGAACTGTGCGATAAAAAAGGCGAAAAATGTCGATACCAAAACCACATCCGTATTAGCCAGATGCATTTGCGTCTACGTTAGTTGTAGTAAAACATCTAATGCAGTGCAGTCTTCGAAAAAAGTGAATCATGATTTCAACTTGAACACAAACCATTGCACAATATCTCATTTGTACTCTCGTATACACGACAACGAAATAATATGTTTAAGACAAAACGATATTGTTCTTTCTGTGCACTGCAACCCTACCTGTCTCTGTGTTATAAATCACTGAGGAAATGATTTTGCGGTCTCTCCCTTTAGTGGTGTAATTCATATCGCTCCATAACAACATCCTGTCATCTCTCATATTGCGTCTGGTGATTGATAATCTGCCTCAGTTTGCGCGCTCATACAAGCGAGTCATGATCTAGATATTGCAGTTTGCGAGACTGTTTGGGCCATTAAGATTATTACATAATTGATATATTTCACCCGCCGGCATGTTATAATGTGAAATGTGTGATAGAGTGTTGCTCTCGTACAAGCTGCCTGAGATTTACGTGAAAGTGTAATGCGGCAGATCGAAAACTTTGCCGTGCCACAGGAGTTCATAATCGAACGTGTGGATTGGTTGTTTCAACTTAACCTTTTTTGATTTTGAGACCATATTTAAAGACCCACATGTATGCTGAGATATTTCTGGGAGTTCTGTTGTAATGACAAACTTATTTATTCATTTATTTAAATTATGCAGCAGGGATTTTAGTTAACTAAAACTGGAATTAGAACCATAAAAAGTTGTTATTTGAAATAAAATAAAATAAACTTAAACTGAAATAACCGATTTTAATGTTTATACTTTTTAATTTTTACATATGTACATATATATATATATGTAAATGAATGACAAGTAAGAACAGTAAACATATTTAATTGTCAATTACTTGAAATAAAATAAATAAACTTAAACTGAAATAAAATATAAATGTCTCAACATGTCTTTTTGAAATTTAGGTTAACTTGAAAATGTTCTGAAATAAAAATTAATAAAATATATAGAGACACACAACAAAATTACTAAAAGTTTTAGTAAAATGAAAATGAAAATTAAATAATAATTAAAACTATAATAGTATCTTGATACTAAAAAAATACTTTTTTTTACAGAAACTAGGAGTGGTGATTAATTAAGTAATTCAAATAATTAAAGTAATTCAAATAATTAAATTAAAATAATGACAATTAAAAATAATTACAATTTAAAATGTTACATTATTACACAACTTTCTTTCTTTTTTTTTTTTCTTTTTTTTTTTTTTTCTTTCTTTTTTTTTTTCTTTCTTTCTTTCTTTCTTTCTTTCTTTCTTTCTAATATACTTTTTTTTTTTTTTTTATTTATTTTATTTTTTTTTTTATTTTTTTTGTTTTTATTTACTTTAATACATTTCTCTGTTTTCTCCCAAACATCAATTTCTCTGCAGTTTCTACCCTGTAATATTTTAGGACTTGACTTAATTACAAAAATGTGTTGAATTATGTTTAAAAAATTATGTTAAAAATGTCATAGAAATTCCCTTGATTTATTTATTTATTTTAAATGAAGATTATTTATTGATTTCCATGACTTTTCCAGATCTAGAAATCAAACTTTTAAAATTCTCTCTTATATCCACGACGTCTTCAAAAAACCATTGGAACCCTAGTTAGGGTTAACTACAAATGACTAATATGTTTGCTGAGGGAACATATTACAAAAAGAAATATGACATCAGTTTATATCTTGATTTTTAGCTGCTTTAGCGCATTCTAAAGCTGGCTTTGTCTTATTTAAAATGATTTTATGCCATCTTGCGTCCCCCATGGAGCTGTAACTGTTAACTATCAGGCGATGGCATGAGCGCTAGCATATTTTTGGAGGGTATTTGAACATACAGAGTGGCAGAGAGCACACGAGGAAAGTTAAAATAGGAAGTGGCCCCTTGGTTGAGTTGGTAGCAGATGGAAGTTCAGAGAATGAAATGATGCAGGACTTGTTTTGTGCAGTCAGGTGCCAGAGCCGGACTCTGAGGAGCAGGAGAAAGCCGCTCAGAGCTGATGTGAGAAGACAGCTGCTTCACTGCTCCCAGAACAGCCTCCTACAAGGTCACTTTGTGCAGGACCACCGTCTCGGGGGATTGTGGGTAGAACATGACACATATCAAAGACAGAGATTTACATGAATGCAGTCCGATCTGTCGAATAGAACGCAAGATATCCCATAGGGACGCGATCTGGAGACTTTCTGTATCTCTTCTAGAGTCATTCTTTGTGAATTTGGTTGTTAGTGACACGTTTCTTCCCACACAAGCATCCATCAGCAGACCGAAGTCTTTAACATCTGTTCCGAGCGTAATTTTTCACCGTGGCGTTTAAACTACTCGGGTGCAGTTTAAAAAAGTTTCCCAGACATTGTCTGTCCTTCCTCTAAAGTATCCCGTTGTACCACAGGCTTTTTTCTTCATGCATGGACTGAGCGGCGCGATTCTCTCGTTAATAAATCATGCCAGATGAGTTTATCATGGAGATAAAGGAACTCCTCTGGGCTCCGCTGGGCAAGGCTGGGTTTCTGGGCGCTGCTACAATAAATGATGAAATGCCGCTGTCACATACATCACATTTATAGCGGCTAACCTTTTAGCTTTTATTGCCGTCAATAGAGAAGAACGGCGTTTTCGGGTGGATAGCGCAAAATAGACAGGTGGCGAAGAAGACGTTTTAAGATGCAGACAGCCTTCCGGAGTAGACTTTGCCGTGCTGTTGTTTGGTCTGTGATAAAATGCAGTCCACAAGTGATTTCTTAAGAGTGCAAGTTACTTTATGAATGATAAAGGTCACAGGGTTATCCTAGCACACTGATTATCAATGCTTCTATGCACTAGCTTACATGTGCTGTAAACCTTATTTTAAATTGTTCTATTGTGTGAATATGGACCTTAAAATGAGCAGTTTGCTTGACTTCTGTCAGTAATTGGTCCAATCAAATTCATCCTTATGTAGACAATTTGAGTTTTTTTTTAAATTTGAATTGTATTACTTATATTAGACAGGCTGTCAGTTGTTTCAAATTATATTTAAATTAATTACATGATGTACTAATTAATCACATTTTTGATGTATAATTGTGTTTGCAGAGAAAAGCTCCCGATTTAAGATATTTTGACATTTTGTTCGTGGCAGACGTGTAAAACATTGAATGCATCAGTGTTTTTATTGTTAACTAAAAATAATTTTTGTTAAATGAAATAAAGCTGAAATAAAATTTAAATATTAGATGCGTAACTTGAAAGAATGTTAGAAATGTTGCTTTGGTAGCTAACCTTTATACTGTTTTGCCTAAAGGGTAACAGTCAAAAAAAAAGAAATTGCATACAGTATGAACATTTTATATTTTCAGATTTGCTAGATATATATTTTTTAAATATTATTTTTTACATAGTTTTTTGCATTATATTATTTAATAGTTTAATTTGATATTTAAAAAAAGTATTAATCACACAAATTAAAATGCCTAAATAACCGTAATAAATTAATTAACAATGAAAAAAAAAACAAAAACAACAAAAAAAAAGGATCTCAGCTGTTTGAACTGATATATTAGGTACATGGTATAATTGCTCCCAGACACAAAGACGACTGGTTGGGTCTCTTAACTCTTGAGAGTGACTTTGAAAGGAGGAACACACAGAGTGGTATTTCTCCAGCCCCACTACTGTGTTTCAGGGAATATGGAGGCAGTAATGGGGATCTCAGCTAATGACTTGGGAGAACAAAACTTGGTCTCTTCACATCAAGAGCCTTATTATTTTTAGCTCTGGCCAATGCTGAGCTTATCCCTATTACAGGGACCATTCTTTGTGCTATCAGATGTGGAAATTAAAGTGAAATGACTTAAGGGGACGATTGCCCATACAGCAAGTAGGCTAGTCTGCCCTTCAATAAGGCTCAATTTGACATAAATGTATGTTGTAACCTTGCTTTTTCCTTCAAGATCTTTTAAAATTGATCAAGGTAGGGCTGCCTTCAAAGGCAACATGTAAGATTAGTTTCTTATGAAATATTTGATAGAAATAATATCCCTCAGTGTCTGATAGTGTAAACATTTTTAGAAATAATCATTATTTATTTTTATTTACTTTTTTATTTTTTTATGTGTTTTTGTTTTTAGTTTTTATTTTTTAAAAAATACAGTTTTCGTTTTATTTTTTTTTGTTTTTTTTTTTTTGAGTTAATGAATCACGTGATGATGACTGACAACTTAATCAATATTACTTGTTGCACTTTAAAACACACACACACAAAAAAAAACTAATGGTTATGTTAATTTTGATGAGAATGAATGCTGTGCTTGTTCCATGGCATCAGTTTTTAGGATGGCAGTCTGCCTGTTTTTACATCCAACACTTTTTTTTTAAATGACTCAAAACTGCTGCAGAGGAGTGTTTGTTTATTGGACTTTCCTTAGTGATGGCATACAGAAGCTGGCGATGTCAGCGATGATGACCACTAGCTGAGTGCTTTTACAAGCTGAGGCCAGAGCTTTCTTTGAGTGATGGAGAAAGAGAGGTGATGATCAATGGCTGTCAGTACTAGGGGAGTCAGACAGGTCACTCTACGACACAGGAAAGCTCTTGTCTGGAGACTGGCAGACGAGAGTTGACAGGCCCTTGCAGTGCTCTTCAGAGAACAGATTGGACACAGAACGGCTCTGCTTTATCGCTACTCTGCACGGCTACTTGCAGTCTTTGCGTACATTTCTCTGTTGGATTAAATCGCAGCTTCTCGGTTGGGTTCCTGTTGGCGTCCACTTCTTTCTAAAGCTGGACGGTATATACCTCGTGATGGTACAAATTGGTCAGCAGGTACTCAATTTTTTGCGGCGTTTTAAAAACTGAACATCAAGCAACTTAAACTAGTATGCTAAATGTGTCGCTGATGGCTGCTTATACTGTCAACGGGGGGTTGTTTAGTTTTGATTTGTCGCATCTGTTGTAGACAAGGTGTAACTGTAGATTGTTTATAGGATTTTGAGACACTTGCTATCAGTGGAATAAGTCATTGTGCTTGTGTTTGCACATTGTGCACTCTGTTGTTTGGAAAAACAACATTATAGGGTTAGTTCACCCCAAAATTAAAATTCTCTCATCAATTACTCACCCTCATATCGTTCCAAACCCGTAAGACCTTAGTTCATTTTCCGAACACAAATTAAACTTTCTGACCCTCCATAGACAGCACAGGTCCTACCACATTCAAGGCCCAGAAGGGTAGAAAGGACAAAAAGTGTTCTAATAGCTTCATAAAATTACGGTTGAACCACTGACATCACATGGACTATTTTAATGATGTCCTTACTACTTTTCTGGGCCTTGAACGTGTCAGTTGTGTTGCTGTCTATGCAGGGTCAGAAAGCTCTTGGATTTCATCAATCTTAATTTGTGTTCCGAAGATAAGGGTGAGTAATCAATGACATAATTTTGCTTTTTGGGTGAACTAACTCTTTATGTTGTGCTTAGATGCTTACTTTGAGGCCTATACTTGCACTGTCCTGAAGTCGAGCAGTTTCACCACCCTATCCTTTGAGTTACAAGATGAGAAGGCAAGAACGCCAGGGAGAGAATCAGATAAGAGGAGATCCCTAGACACCTGCCAACAAGATTTGGAATATATTTAGTCAAATGTTTATGATGCCAAAGACCAGGGCTATCTTCTCATTAACCAGTGAACCAGTCAAAGAGGTTGGGGCTGCATTAGTCTTTTGGGTTCTGTTTCAAATGGTTCCGATATTTGTGCATGTGCTTTCTGAAAGAAAAAAAAAACTTGCTTGGTTAAATGCCACCAAATAATTAAAAAAAAAAAAAAAAAAAAAAAGTGCTGTAAACTTGATGAGATCAAACACGAGTGGCGGATGTTGAGGCGCTGGCCAGTGTTCTGAGCCTTGCATAATTCATGTTCTCTAAAGCGGGTCTTCCTTAATGAGGGTCTGGTGGCTGTTTTTAGATGTGTTCAGATCGCGGGTGGAAATGTGCGATCTGACCCACTCTGGAGCTGTGGAACCCGGGGTGCGTCAGGCTTCAGATCTTGAAGATATTAGATTAGGTTCAAAACTCAGACAGTTCCTCTCCATCTGAAATTAGAGGGATTACTTCATTTGTTTTAGAGAGTGTAATCTAAACTGCAATTACTCAATTATTTAGCAGCCTGTAATCATGGCTAAATTACTAACTTCATTCCAGTCTAGTGCAGAAAATTACATGACGTCATTGTCTTACGCCTGGTTTCCATTCTGCATTGTTTATTTGTGTTGTTTTAGTAGATTTAACCCTCTGATTTAGGTTTCAATTTTCACTCTATGAGTACCAAAACAAATGCAGTGACCATCCTTAGTGGGCTTAATTGAAACATGGCTATTGTGTTCATAAAATATTTAAAGAAACGTCAATTCATAATTACTGGCTCTGGGTAGAATATCCATGGTGCCAGTGTTTTAACGGGGCGTAATTTATCCACTCCTTAACAGTTGACTCAAATAGCCGCTTTATTTTCTCTGTAATTCTTTCTTTCTCTCTCATCAAGCAGAACTGGTGCCTGACTCAGAGCAATACTGTTGGCTTTTATAATCATCCACTGCAACAAAATACGGATTATCACTCCAGGAGGGGCCATTTTCAGTGTGAGAGCTCGGGTGCACCCTCAGATGCTATTAATGCCAGAAATCCCTCTGTACAGCGGTGCAGGGCTCCTTAACCATGTTGTCTTCATTTCCCTATCAGACTTGGGTAATAGAACAAATTCACACCAAAGGGCTTCAATTAAGGACTGCAAAAGCTGGTGTAATTGGAGGCTCCGATAGCCTAGAGCCCCTGTTAAAGCTTTAAAGAAGACGTGTTGAGATGTAGCCGCGCCGTGGTGGAAAGCAGACGTGAAGACAGAGTAATAACCTAATTTGTAGAGGTACCTCGGCTGTATTCCCGGATAAGTATCCCAAGGGAAAGAGATTCTGGGATCTGAGATGTTTTGTGGTGGTACAGTAAACAACATCCACATGGAGGCTTTTGCACTGACAGAAAAAAGTCAAACTGACCGGAAGTTAAGACTTGGTGAATAGAGTAACAGCGATGGTTAACTACAAATGCCATCTTGAATCCGTTGTAACCCTTTTCCTAATATGCACTTTGGTACATAGAGACAAAAAGGGGGTATTAGTGAGCACCCATCTAAAACCCAAAAATTTGGAAGAGTCAAACTACAGTTTTGTGGACTTCATGGACACTGCATGCGACATCCATTGAAAACTTGTAGGAATGGAAGTACACATCAATTGCACCATTTGGGAGAGGGCCAAAGTTGAGCAAACCTTATAGCAACTTGACTGATTCATTTCACCCTTTACACATATATGAGTTTCAAACAGTGTGCAATGGCTACAAACTTTAGGCCACAAGCTTTTTTTTATCGCATGTGCTTTCTGAATAGATGCTTCATGTCAGAATCCCTCACTTTTTTGCCAACTATAACATTCCACCTCAGCAGACAGGAAGCAGATCTAAGCACCCTATATGAACCCCCATACAACAGAACATCAAACAAGTGCAGTAGTGCTGACTTCTGTAAGCTTTCCCTCAGCGTGGGATAGAGAGGGAAGGGCTGACCTTGAAATCTTTCTTTATTGTGAAGCCAGAAGTGCAGACTGGCATCAACACTTCAGAATAATCAAGAGAATAATGTACCTGAGTGAGTATACTGTGTGTGTGTTTAAGACAGGAACAGAATCACTCTGGGATATTTTCTTGCTTTCCCCATATGAGTCATACAGTAATAGCATGCATCCCTCTCACCAACTGCAGCAGGTAGAAGAAGACTCTGGATTGTTTAAGGTGTCAGGTGAAGGTGCACAACCATCCTCCATTACTCAGAAAAAAACCCTCACTTCAGAATCATTTACAGAGTTGTGACAGCAGTGGAAACATGCCAGCTTCAAGCATTACTTACTAACTCCTAATGCCCCGTGTAATTACCACCTCTGATTGTCAACGTACAATTCCAATGTCAGTGTAGTGCCAGGCACCATTTAACATGTATAAGATGACCGATTTCAATTAAATTAAGTTTGAGTACTGCTACTCTAAAGAGCAATTGGTCTCTAATCCAAATATTATGGGTGCTTTCTCATTTCTCTGAGGGACAACCATGTTAAGTCCCCAACTCTCGACATGCTTAAACCTCTTAAAAGATTTAGCTACAACCAAACATGCTTGTCTTTATTCTTCCTCAGCATGGAACTCGTTTCCCCACTAGGTCCCAAGTTAGATCCCTAAGATGTGACCTTTGTCCAAGGATCACTTGGGGTTGTGGTGACTTGTTGGTGCCCCATGTCAGATACACAGTGGGTTCTAAGTGTGTCTCTACAGAGAAAACAGGCTGTGGTACCTTCGGTGTAGATCAAAGGTCGCTCTGCCAGAAGCTAGAATAGGAGTGGGTCTTGTGGTTTTGGCCTCTTATGACCCTTACTTGTCTGGTTGACCCTGGCACCATGGTTGATGCTCAGGAGTATGTATAATTTTTTTTAGCTTAACACTCCTAATAGTACATTTACGCTAGGCCTGGGTGATAAAACGGTATCGATATTTAGCTATGGTACAACTTCTTCGATAAAAACAGAAAAAAAATTTAATATAGCGCACAATATAGGCACCTGTCCCTGCATGTGATGAGGAGATTGTGAATAAAAAAAAGAATATTAGTCGAATTTAAAACAAACATTTGCATTTGAATTTAAAAATAGTAAAATCAAATGTTAGGTGTGCATCAGGAAGCGTCATCAGTTGTGCACGAGGTGCAATGATGATGTTGTGATTGTGGAATTTTTTTTTTTTTAGTTTTTTGTTTTTTTAGTCTAGAAGGCGGTTGGTTTGTTGTTTTTTTAATTTAATATAGTAGTGTAGTATAGTGGATGCTAGAAGATCTTGATTAGGTTAAAACCAAAACTAAACCATTTACACAGAACACAAATTCAGCATATAGAATGCCATGCAAAGTTAAAACAGTTTAAACTTTCAGAAAACACGTCACAAATTTGTGGAGGATTATTCCTTTTCACTGCGTATCATATGTTTAAGGCAATCTGTGTGATGGGCGATTCGGCTCTTTGTATTAAGCAATGCATAAATACATGATGCTGTTTTGTTCATAATTGTATATTTGATTTAAGAGAGTTAATTTAGACGTAATGCACGTTTTTTTTATAGACAGTTATTTCTTTGCGTTAACAATTTAATGCGCTGTGTTATTCTGCTCATTGCACCCTCCAGTGGCCTATTTAATATGCATATAAAACATTAGAAATTAGATATTTGTTTCATTTTTATTTTATTTGTTGGTTGTCTCAATAAATTCGGTTAATTTAAAAATACAGTGGTTACATTTAAAAAAAAAAAATTCTATTGCTCTTTGTTTTAAAAGAGGTTATAAAAAAATAATTATCGATACTGAACGATATGATACATTATATCGTTGATACATTTTTTAGCTATATTGCCCCGCCCTACGTCCAATCAGATATAACTCTACCAGTTACTTGATGCCACTGATGTCTGTTTCTAAAATGTCTACCCTTGTTCTTTTTCCTTGCTTTGTTTGAGAGGAGTGAGATAATTGAGGGCTCAAGACTTCCTTTAAAGTTTCACTGTCTTTTAAAAAGTATTGTATTGAAATCCTGTCAGTTCTCATGTTACATTAGCATTTCAGAGTGATTAGCATACTGAGACACTTGAATTTCCACTTTTAAAGCTTAAGAATCTGTGGAGTGGTGAGCCTTTTAACACAAAACAATTTATTTTCACTCTCGCTAAGTAGTAATGAGGTTGCTTCTCCCAGCAATCAATTATAGCAAGCTTGTTAACAAGCTAGTAATTTTCTAGCGACAGTTTTAAGGAAAATATCAAGGCAGCACTGGACATGTAGGACTTTTGCCAACTATCTAGTGCTTTGTTTAATGGATATGTTAAATGCAGTCGAGACAATGCTGACAAAACACTGCTTGCGTCCAAATCCGATGTATCCATCTCTTAACAAAACCAACAAAGGCAGTAGGTGGCGGCTGTCGGAGGGCCTCTTTCCGCCGTATTCAGAGATGACAGAGTGGGCGGGGCTTGCATGCTAACTGACATTTAAAGCCCACCACTGTGTGCTTTCCAAGCACAGGTTTAGGCTAGTGGTTTTTGATGTTAATTTTTTTTTAGTTCAGGGTAATCAGAGGTGGTGGGTAGGAGTGTTTGCGCCAAACGAGAATTACCCACGTGCATTTGTGTTAGAGATTTTTATGTCTGCACACTACTCCTCTGGCCGCCGCCGCCCCCTCTGCCTCTCTGGCTGCCCACTCGCTGACTCAGTAAATGCTACATTTGCATAATTATCTTTTTAATTGGCGGGCGTGAATGAGAGTATTCTCCTTTATTGTGAGCCTGGGAGTCCTCTCCACATTTTTTTCCAGAGATGTGAGTAGATGAGGGTCTACAGAGCAAGCAAATTGCCAGCTCACCCCCCCCCATCTCTCCCTCTCTCTTTTCCTCTCTCTCTCCATTCTGCTTAACTCGATAATCGTCCGTGTTAATAAACTGTTTCACACACCTTCGCCCACTTAAGCCTTTTTCTGTCAGAATTTGCCGGATGATTAGAAAAAGATCAGGTTGTGCCAAGACGATTAGATTTACCTCTTGGTTTTTGTAACGCAGGGAGGAGCAGAAGTCGTTTCTCTCCCGTTTCAATTAAAATCGGAAATCATTGTGCGGTATATGCTAACGTGAATATGCTAAATTTGTCGGTTTTCTCTGAGGTAAAGGAAGATATAATTGTCTCATGAGTCACTTGCAGTGGAAAAATGGAAGACGGAGAAAAATGATTTGTTCCAGAACAATTGGAACAACTTCGTTTCACAAAAACCTTGCTCTTATGAGTTAGTGAAACAACGTAGTTGTGCTTTGCTGGAAGGCCTTGAAGCTGAAAAAAAGCTTTTTGTAGAGGATTTCTACAGAAACATTTAGATACATGGTAGCTATTAGGTTACAAAATGTAAGATATGAGAGGAAAATACTAGTCAAGGTGTGTTTTCGATGTGCAATAGGTCAGACATGAAGGTGTTCCATTTGGGATTAGCTGTCCAGAACAGATAAAATCACATTAGATTCTTCCTCTCTTGACCTCAGCACATAAGTTCACCAAGGCCTCGGTTAAATCCCTGCTTTTGTGGTCGTTACTGAATGCTTAACACAGGGAGTGTGAAATGTAATGAGCGTAATTAATATTTTGTGTGGTAGAGGGATAGATCTAATTGAATCCAGAAGACAGTACAGGGTCAGCTAACTTTGGTTATTCGCACCGTCCAAGTCCCATCGCACAGCACGGCCATTTGAGCTTTCTGATGACAGTTCACATTTTAGAAAAACTTGCTGAATATTAATGAACTCAATGGCTGCCTATAAGACACCAGTATTAGTCATGGATAGAACTGCGTAAGCATAATTCTGATCTAATGGACTTGTGTAATACAGAATATTATGCAATTCTCGGGATTTATTGTACATTTGTGTGAAGTACTTTCACAGTTAAAGTACAATGGAGCTCTAGTATTGTGGTGACTCAGTACTTGATTTTTTTTTTAGCTGTGAGAAATTATTTTATACACTGTGTGGGAGTGAAATTAAATAAATTGGAGCCCATTTTGCTCTCTATGTGAGGTTTAAAGTGTTTATTTTTTTTTCTATATTTATTAATACTATAGTGGAAATTAGGGCTGGGCGATATGACGAAATATATCAGATGGACGAAATTAAAAGTCTATCATTTCATATTATGCTCTATTGTTTATTTCGTGGTGCCGCAAAATACATTGTTTACGGCAATACTTTTTCATAATTTGAATGACGGCAGTCTTACATACATGGGGATGCAAGCAAACGCGTGAATAACAGCATGTGCACGCTCACGTCACGTTGCAGTGCATGTTGTCACGAAAACTTAATGTTTGGACACGTTTTTAAACACTGCAGTTTAAAACAACTGATTTTAGGCCGTTGAAACACAAACAACAGAGCTATATGCACTTTTGCAAGTATCCTCATGGACACAGTCATTTAGGTCTTAAGGGAATGTAAACAGTTGTGAGAGAAAGGCATATGTAACAGTATATTGGATCCGGACTTCCGTCTCAAAGAGGAAGCTGTCCAATATTCGTCCTGTCTGCCATTCATGTTAATCAAACAACAGTAAGAGAAAATCTCTCACTGCTCTTGACTAAATCTCTTTTGAATAATTAAAAAAAAATTTAATGCTAACTAGAATAGTAATTATAAAATATATATATATAATGCTAATAATATATACGTTATATAGATAGATAGATAGATAGATAGATGGATATAAACTAACACAGTGAAGACTAACTCATTTACACAATGTATGAATTTTTATTTATTGTAGTTTTTTGTCCCAGTGCTTGTAGTTAGTTTCTTGTTCTTATTTCTTTACTGACTGTTTATTTATCTTTTATTTTTGAGTTTTTTTTTTTTTTTTTTTGTATTTTTTGAATCGACATTGGTGACAAGGATTATGAGAATTCTATGGTATCAAAGATCTTAATATAACCAAAAAAACGTATTAAAAGAAAAAATAACTATATCAAGATATATATCGTTATCGTGATATAAAATATCTCATATCGTGGTCTTAACGCCCACCCCTAGTGGATGTGAGTTGGTTGTTAATTATGTATGTATTTATTGTAGGTAGTTTTTGACAAGGGTGTTATTATATATCTCTAGTGAACATTTTTGTCACAATTATGAGTTTATATCTCGCAACTGCAATTTATAAACTGGTGGTTATGAATTTACATCTCACAATTCTGAATTTTTCTCAAAATTCTGAGTGTACATCTTGCAATTCTGTTTACATCTCATAATTTTTAAATTTTTTTCATAATTATTTTTTTTTTTGAAATTTCAATTCTGACTTTTCCTCAGAATTTTTAGTTTTAATTTTAATATTTTTGACTTTTTCTCTAAGTTTTTTGTTTTTATATTTTAATTCTGACTTTTTTCAAAATTCTGAGTTTAATTTTTCAATATTCTGACTTTTTCGCAAAATTTTGAGTTTACATTTCACAATTCTGATATTTTTCCTCAGAATTCTGAGTTTACAGTACATCTCACAATTCTAAATTTTTCTCAAAATTTTGAGTTTACATCTCACAATTCTGATATTTTTTCTCAAAATTTTGAGTTTACATCTCACAATTCTGATATTTTTCTCAAAATTCTAGTTTACATCTCACAATTCTGACTTTTTCTAAAAAATGTTGAGTTTACATCTCACAATTCGGACTTTTTCTCAGAATTTTGAGTTTACATATCACAATTCTGATATTTTTTTTTTGGTCAAAATTCTGAGTTTACATATCACAATTCTGATATTTTAACTCAGAATTCTGAGTTTACATCTTTGATTTATATTTTTATATTTTGGTTTTGTATTTTTATTCCGTGGCAGAGATGAGCTTCAATACAACTTCAACCTGTCAACAACTTCAACCTGTAAAGTTTTGTTCTGGGGTATTTTGTGGAGTTGTGGGTGATCTGATACAAATGGCATTTTACTCTTGTTCTACATATGTGAATATGAACCCCTAACAAAGCTCTTTCTCTTTATTTATTACCTAAAAGACGTTCCCAGATCAATTTAAAAAGGGAATCTCCTACCAATACCTATTCACATCACTCCTCAGCTCCTTTGAGAGAACAAGAGATCACGTGCCGACTCGACGGCCGGATTGTTAGGGCGCCTTTGAAACAAAGCCTGGTGCAAGAGCATGTGCCGGGGCGCCTGCTCAGCCTGTGATCTGCGTCTAGCCTGAAGAGTACTGGCTGTCCCTCCGATCCTCTTCCAGTGTTCAAAGGTAACGGCGGGCCTCTCCTAGGCCTCCCGCTTTGATGTGCTCTCCGACACCAGTCATATCACTGCTACCAAGTCTCTCTGGCCCTCCTCGACAGAGGCAGGCGAAAAAACAAGAGAGTTAATTGGTTAGTCACAACGTCTTGCCCCCGACAAAGCTCCGGTTTCAATCGCGTAACTGCTTTCTCTGCACACTGATGTGCCTTTTCACAGACAAACGAAAAAAACGCAAACAATATTGGAGAAAGAAAACAGACAGCTCTCTCTGGGAGAAGAAATGGGTCTCTCGAAGAACAAGATCGCTTGAATAGAGGGTGCAGTATAATGATTCATGACTTTTAAAATCTAATTAGACGTAATTAACATGGAACTGAATTAATATCAGTTGTGTTTTGCATTCATGACAAATGGAGGATCATCTATTAGATGGGAGAAAAATTCATCACAGAGGGCAGGAACCGCTGCTCAGTTAATGAGGGAGAAACGTTGAGGTCACTGAATGTATGAGGATGCGTTCTAGAAGCACGCTTATGTCACTCACTGAGCTGTTTCTCATAAATACACCAGAATTTAATTGTTTAGTTTTTTTCCACCCTAAAATCTCTTTCACTGGACCAAAAAGTGAAAAGACTCTAATCTAGAGTGCTTTGTGTTCATAATGAACATTATGATATTCCTGTGCAATTCCTGTATTAAGCACCTACGGTGAGCACCACAATTTTTTACACAAACAAAAAAGTTTTTTTTTCAGGCTTTTGGAAATATTTATGTTCATTTCTTTGAAAAAGACTGTGTGAATTGATTCTGAGCTTTGCAACAGGGTGCCGAAAATGTTTACAAGTTGAGCATTAACCTATATAGTCTAGATTCCTATATTTTTATATAATATTATATTATATTATTATGAATTAAAAAAAGTTGATGAAATACATTTTCATTTGTTAACTAGTTCTATTTAATTGGCTGTTAGAGCATATACTTTAAAAAAAGCACTTAATTGATCTGTATCATTCATAAATATCACCCATTAATTTGATGAATAATAATAGAACATATATATATAGGTATATATATATATATATATATATATATATATATATATATATATATATATATATATATAAATCAGACCCCTAAGATGAAGCAAAAGTGAATTTAAAGGATGACATTGACAGTATTTTAATGTTTGAGGCACCGTTGAAGACTTTCTAACACTGCCAAAATGTTTTATTTAGAGCACTTTTAGTTTTAAGTTAAGTCTCTAAATTATTAATCTCTTTCACACTATATTTTTAGTTTGCCCTCTGCGCTTTAATTCTTCATCAAGTGTTTATATGTTATCCATTCCATTCTATCTTATACTGAACCAGATTAAATTAGCTTCTAAAGAGGCGAGTGAAAGTGGCAAGCGGGGAACAATCCCTGCTCCTTTCTGCTATAAGAAATATACAAACCGCTCCATTATCTCAGAGGAGGAAGTGCTTTAATGATTTATACCAGCAGGTAGACCTCAGAGTATTAGCTCTTTTGGTCCCTGGTTGACTTGGTAGCGTTTGGCAAATGGAGGACTAGAGGACATGTTTTCAGGAAAAAGTGATTCATTGCGCCAAGTGCGGCAGTCATTAGAGAAGTGTCTCGCTTTTCGTCCCCCCAGACTCTCCAGACACACTGCGGCGTGCCACGGCTGTTTTGGAGAACAGAGGAAGCGTGGCGGAGCATAAGCAGATCTGCCTGCTGCACAGGCCCTTGTTCCCCCTCCGAGGAACCCCGTATAAGAAATATGAATTAAAGAAGCGTTTCTCGGCAGACCACACACTTGCGAGCAGGGGACGGAGATGTGTTGGGGAAGTTGTTTGCCAAATCCGTCTGTCTTTGTTGACAGACTTTATAATCCAACGTCTGATTATGATTGCGTGTGCTAGTGGTCAGACGGATGGAAACAATGGGGCTTCTTTCATCAAAGCTGCTGCTTTTCAAAAAAACTGATTGAATTTGTTTCAATTACGGATAAAGTGCCTGACCGAGTGTTTTCTCTCCCTCTTCATGAGTGATTCAGCCTCTGAATGGTTTATTTGTGAATGGTTGCCAGGAAAACATCTCTGTTGCTAGCGAAAGGGGAGGTATCCGGAGCGACACATTTTCGGGTCCCGCTGGACTTGGTTGAAATTGTTTTGTGCTGACTGATGCCTGGGAAATCCGACATTTGTTTCTGATGGCACTGACTGTTTTGAGTTTGTGGTCAGGCTTTAATGGAAACGGCGGTAGGTAAGCGTTTGAGGCAAAAGATTGTCGTCTTGATGCGAAAGTCTCAGTCTATGAGGACAAAAAGAGGCGCCTGTGAAACTAGAGTCTTTGAACTTTGAACTTCAGCTTTGGGGTTTGAGATGGTGCCTGGACATTTGAGTTTTGTCCAGTGGTTCGATACACTGTAATTTTGACATGCGTCTCCTTAGTTACAAACACAAGACACGTTAGAGACACAAGACAAAAGCTGAGTGTTCTGAAGAACTTTAACCAGCTATATTATATTATATTATATTATATTATATTATATTATATTATATTATATTATATTATATTATATTATATTTATTATATTATATTATATTATATGTATTTGTGTCTGTGTCTCTTCTAATAATGAAGCCGTGAGTTTAATTAAGGCACAAACAACATTACCACCTATTTGTTGAGATATATAATAGTAAAGTTTTTAATTGATTTAGTTTTTTAGTTAGTCAAAATATTTTTTGTTAAATTATGAAATGCAATTAAATATTGTTTTTCAGAGCAAAAAACTAAATGATCTGTATCAGTCATAATATTTAAGTACAGTAACTGACTGATATTCTTACTATTATATTGTATTTAGATTTTTTTTTTAACATTTTTATAGATATTCAGCAGCAACAATGTCATTTATGTGAATGATTTTGTTTTTGACAATAACAGAAAAAAATAAAAATTTTAAATTAATTCTGTGTATCAATTATCAAATTATTTAAATTTAAAATGCTTGATGTGTATTAGTCATAATCAAGTAATTGCTATTTTTGTATTTTATCAATTGTATTATGTTGTATTATTTTCATTTTTACTACTACCACTAATAAACAGTTTTTTATGTAGTTATTATTAAAAAAAAACAAACAATCAAAAAAAAAAAAAAACAGAACAATAAAACAAATAATTTTAGCAATTATTAGCTAGTTATGTGTATCATTTGAGAAATGTAAAACACTCAGTGATTTGTATGAGTTATAATATATCAGTCAATTATTTGACCAATAGAATTGGTCAAATTCAATTAATGACATTATTTTATTTATTTCTTTATTGTGATTTTGGGGGAAAGAGCGTGTAAAAAGGATCACATCATTCATGAAGCTTCTTGTGTTTGCAAATAACGCGCATTGTTATGCCCCCTTCCTGTCCCTCCATCTATTTTATTACTTTGTAATCTCGCAGACAGATAGGAGCTTCGTGGCAGACGCCTTTTTTTTTTTTAAACCCTTTGGAACCAATTGCTGAAGAAGGGTTGTCTTGGGAAGGCCCCAGTGGAGAACGGTAGGGCTCATTAGTTCAATCCCCTTCGAGGGCGAATGCAAAGAAGGAGCCGGAGTAAGACATTTCTACGCTCTCCTCTTTTCTCAGGGTGTGCGCGCTGTTCTTTGCTCTTTCTCTTTCCCACATTTTTTGCCTGCATCAGCAGCAGCTGAGGGGCCGAACCTCGGCCACGCAGCTCCGCTCAAACTGCCCCACCGGTCTTAAGAGCAAAGCACTGTGGGGAGCTTAGCCTGATCAACACAAATCCAAGACCTATCATCCAGGCTTTAGGGAATTAGGAGCATTGGCTTTGCTCTTCATGTACCGTCCAGATATCAAAGGTTCTCCTTTATGAACAAGCAGCAAGTATGGACAACACTCATCAGGCAGTCCAGTGTATGTCTGTGCTGCTGGCACTGGCTCATAAAACTAAGTTTCCAAAGTGTTTTTTGCAGTGATGTTATAGAAGATCCATTTTTCCAAGGCTCCCCAAAGAGCCTCACTGCATTTTAAGAATCTATTAAGAATCTACTAAGAATCGTGTTCCACTATAAAGAACCTCATGCAAAAGTGTTCAGTTTTTTCAATCTGATTTTAACTGATCTAACTGATTTTTTTTTCAATCAGTTTTTTTGAAGTTTTTGTGTGTGTGTGTTTTTTCACACTAGCTATGTTTCCATCCAAAGATTCAAATTTAACTTATGCGCAAAACTGGAATATTGCATAAAACATATGCAAATAAAAGCACTGTTTCCATCCACGAGTCAAAGAGAACAAAATCGTCACTTCCTGATAAACTGGTACTAAATATCTCTAAGAAAACTAGGAGAAGCCACTGAATATAATAATTTTCATATATGATGAATTACTTTTGCCTCAGAGCGAGCAGACATATTTCATATATGATGAATTACTTTTTTGTAGGTGGATGCATGCTGTTTAGGTATGATGTTTTTTTTGAGAGTTGTATAGATGTTGTTTGGGGGTGTAGTTTGCTCAGGTATTTCAGAACGAACAAAAACATTTCAGATGCTGTGCAACGAGATCAGTCCACTGGTTAGTCAAGTGATCCTGTCCCATTGCACAAAATCACATTACTTTTTTGTATATGCATGGTGGAATTTATTCGGTATATGTGTTTCCATCATAGTTTATGCACATTTTTTTTCTTATTGGATAAAAGGTTTATCCTACTCAATTGTGCACATAAGTTTTCTATGCACATGTTTAGAATTTATGTGCATCTTGGCATTTTTTTTTATGCAATATTCCAAAATGTGCATAAAAATTGGTGGATGGAATCATAGCTAGAGATGCCATAGAAGAACCACTTTTGGTTCCCCAAAGAACCGTTATTTTCTTAGTAGAAAAAGGTTCTCCAAAACACTATTAGGAACCTTTTATAGAATGGAAAGGTTCCTTGGATGTTCAGTGTTCTTCATGGAACCATCGATGTTCAGTTCTGGCCCTGGAGGTCCGCTTTAGCTCCAACCCTAATCAATCACAGCCAAACAAGCTCATCAGGGTCTTCAAGATTACTAGAAATTTACAGGAAGGTGAGCTTGATTAAGGTTGGAGATAATCTCTGCAAAAAAGTGGACCTCAAGGGCTAGTGTTGAGAACCCGTGTTCTCACATTCCTGTGAAACCAACTTTTTGGAACCTGTTTCTAAGAGTGGGTTCAGCAGTGCTGACGCATGGTGACCATACTTGGTGCTTGTTTAGAAAGGAGAAAATTGGATATCTAGACAGTACATGAAGAGCAAAGCCAATGCTCCTAAGCCTGGATGATCAGAACCATAGATGCCAATGAAAGAACATCTGTTTTTAAGAGTGGGTTGAGGAAATAGTCACTGGTTAGCATGCATATCCATTATGAGAACCACAAAAGGCTCTCTACGAAAGGGAAAAGGGTTCTTTAGATTATTAAAATGTTCTTCACATAAAGAAACATTCTTTGGGGAACCAAAAATGGTTCTTCTATGGGCTTTGCAACGAAAACCCCCTTTTGGAACCAGGCCCTTGCTGCAAAAACCCCCATACATCTCCAAAAGAGAATCTATGATATCTGGACGGTACATGAAAATGTACACTCAGAAATCCCTAAAACCTGAATAAATGAAATCATAGACGCCAATGAAGAACCAGTGTTTTTAAGAGCGGGACTGGGGAAATAGTCACCAGTGCATATCCATTACGGGAACCAAAAAAGCACTTTTAATTTGACCTTTCCCTTCAGTAAGTGGGCTAAAGCCCTTGTTCTGTTGGTAATGACGGGGTGGGAGCAGGGGGAGGTGGGTATAATGCAGGCAGGCAGGTCCCACTTAACCAGAATTTATCTTTTTGGCACTTAAAGGAGGGGTCTGGAGGTCTGTTATCTATGCGCTCCCCCCTGAATGAGTAAACATCTCATTTATTATTAACTCAGGTTTAAGGTAGCGCATTAATCCTGCCTGACAGTTTGCCTACTTGTTAAGGCGGTCCGGCTCCCTCCAACCGCAGCAGATGGTTTTCAGCTGCGCCTGCTGCAGCTTCAGAGCCTGCAGATGATAAGGCCTGTAGGTGCAAAGCTGCACAGGTGAACAGAGGATTCCCTTGAGCTTGTGTCAAAGTTTCACTGATAGCAATAATCAATCCCTCCATCTGAAAAAAATAACAATCACAGATCATTACAAATGGAAGGAAATCATAAATGGACTCTTTCGATTGTGCACGATAAGTTTCTTGTACTGCTTTTTTAGCAACGGTGTTCTGCCACGGCAGAATACATGATGTTTTGAATGCAAATGTGATTTTTACAGTCTGAATTGAATGTGATGAGCTAAAGAGATTGTTTACCTCCAAATAATGGCAAGCAAACATCTTTGCTGAATTGTTCTCGCGAGCTGCATGCAAAAACAAATGTTAAGCGCGACCAGTGTCTGATGCACTATTGAAATAGCTCTTATGAGTTGTTGTAATGCATTTTCTTTTATTGATTTGTTAAAAAAATACTGTTACTGTTTAAAATCAGCCTGACAAATCATTTTGTGAATGAAGAGACGGTCAGAATCAGTATTTGCAGTTGTTTTCTTTTAGATTGTGTGTATATGATGCATTTTTACAGATATTCATTAATGACAATAATAATAATAACAATAACAACAGTTTTTATTTGACTTATTTTTGCTGTTGTAAAAAGGGAATAACATTATTTGCTGAATAAAAAAAAATGTAATTGTAGTTTTTTTGTGATTTTTAATAAAAAATGTTTACAATTGTATACAGTGTGTAAACTTTATATATAAACAGTACATATATATATATATATATATATATATATATATATATATATATATATATATATATATATATATATATAATCTATATATATCACTTTGGAAAAATTAAATTATTGATATTATAGTCCATATGCATAATAAACCAATCAAATAACCTTACATGTTTGAGATTCAGAAAGTTAAACATTAAACCTATAGCTGGCATATTCATATATTTGCATAACTACCACAGGTAACTGTACAAAGATTTATAACAAAGTAAAATCATTTACAGGAACATACTCTCTTTACATACATTTTTGAAACTTTGACTTTATTTTATTTTATTTTTTATTTTTATTTTTTCCAGTGTAGGCAACTTTCATATCTCGTATCAGTCCATGTTCTCACATAATCAAATAATTTCAGTTCAACTCTCCATTTATTTATCCCATCGTGTTTATTTTGCCATAAATACCAGCTCATGTCCTGGATATGAACTGCCTTACTGCACATTTGTAGATGATGAACGTAAGTGTTCTTTTAGGTCTTTGAGAAATGTGCTGAACTGGCCGCTGCACCTGCTCTTTGTCCTGTTATCCATGCTCAGTGAAGTTCCTCAGATCATAACCACTCCTCTTTTTTGTTATCTTTTCCTCTTTTCCCTCTTTCTTTGCACTTTAGGCTCTTTCCATACCTTTCTGTCTGACTCTCTCTTACTCTCTCTCTCATTCCTTGTTTATTACATAAGAGGTCCTGTTGAGCCAGCTGCTGGGAAGCATGTCCTGACATGAACCACGCTGCTGAACTGACTCACCATGACGGAGAGAGAGAGACCTCAGTCTGTCTGGCTCTGCGCCTCTGGCCGGCATGTTTTCCTGTCCGTACACTTAGTTAACTCATGCACACATACTCGCCGGTGTGTATGCGATTACACTAGTATGTTTTAATGAGAATAAGATAAATTTGTCTGTATTGTTCTGGCTTTGTTTGCATATGCAATGCATTTGTAACAATTTTTTAGTCGCATGTATCAATGTGTGCTTAAGACGACCCTTTTAAAGTACGTCTGGTGCTTTATATTTTTGTGTATAAGAATGACCTTCTCGTCCACACTCAGTGTCTGAGAGTTTGGGGCAGTTTGTTTATATACACTGTAAACATAAACATTTAATTTTCTGTGACATTTTGGCAGCTCATTTAAACTTATCGCAATTGTAAAATTACGTACACTAAAAAAAAAAATACAGATTTTTCAAATATTTCCGTTTTTTTACTTCCTAATTTCATGTGTAATTCAAAGTGTTACTAGACATTTAATTGTAACTGTTTGTGACATTTACTAGAAATTTCTGATAAAAATAGTGAATTATTTGTGGTTAGTCTTGATGGCATTTTCCATTCGAAGTGTTTATGTATTTATTGCTCTCTTATTTTTTTACTTGTAAAGAAAATGTTACATTTGACATAAAAAAGTAAATAAAATATATAATATCTGTTGAATAAAATAGTGTTAATACATAAATACTTGTATATATTATACACATACATTGTGTAATTTTTCGACATATAAACATTTAAAAAAAATTAAATGTAATTTTAAAATAATAAGAAATGTTTCTTGAGAGCAAATCAGCATATTATGAGTATTCAGAGTAATGATGCTGAGAATTCAGCTTTGCATCAAAGAAACAAATTACATTTTCAAATACGTATATTAAAATAGAAAACAGTTTTTTAAAATTGTAATACTAATTCACAATATTAGTGTTGTTACTGTATTTTTGAGCACATAAATGCAGTTTTGGTGAGCGTAAGAAGAAGAAAAAAAACAAAAAAACAATTGTAATGTTTCCAAACTTTCGACGAATACTCTACAATTTGAATAATAAACTATGAATCGTATGTTTAAACTTTTAAATATAAATATAAATAAGTGGTAAATTCAGTGAAAGCATTGTCGGGGCAAGTCAAAATCTACTACTGGCCTGACCGGACATACAGAAATAAAATACTTATTGTTGAGCCCCGTGTGTTGCGTAATTTTCCAAACCACACTTTTACAAGCTGTTGCTGTCAGCAACTTTTTGACTTTATAGGGCATGTATCTCGACTCGGTTTTCAATATCTGTGTCGTCGCTTGTTTTCACAGTCAGCAGCTTTCAGGATGTCCCAGTCTTTTGGAAGTTGCATAGTCAGGGTCTGCTCCAGTTCTCCTCGGCAGGAATGAATCGAGGGCTGGGCGATGGATCGCAGCCAGATGCCGAGTGGAACACAAGGCCTTCACTGTAGACGAATACCACGTCCATTTATACGCAAAACAAACGCCAGACTGGTGGTGATTCGACTATGTTGTGACAATTCAAACATGCCCGGTTTGGTCTTTATATTTGTATATGACCAGGCTTCCAGGTTTCTGGCAGAAAATCTGAGAAATTGTGTCTGGAACGGCCCCAAACCCACATCCTGTGGACGATCGTTGGAGAGGCAAATGACATAATAATTGCACACATGTTCGCTGTACGGCCCATCCGTTGCCATTCATTCAGATTTCCTCTTTGCTTACACTGCAGGTGGTCTCAGTTCAGGGTCTGCAGGGTTGCAGGCTTGTTGTCCTTGTGTTGTCACACTGTCACTGCACTGGTGAACTAGGTTTTAAACATATGCTCAAATCCTACATATGAATCTGCTTATAGTGTTACAGGTGGTCCGTCATCATAAATGCATCCTCACACATAGTTTTGTTTTTATAAAACCAGCTCTGACTTTATGTATCATGACTTTTGTATGATATGGATCTTCTTTCTGATTGAGTTGTTATCTGTGGATCGGTGAATTTTTGTTGTAATTGTTTTTTTATAATTGTGACTTTTGGAAAAAGTGTTATGTATTATTATTGTGACTTTATATCAATATACACTTGTTACTTTATTACAGTTGCGACTTAACATTTTACTGCGATTTAGCCACAGTTGCAATTTTGTTCATAATTGACTTTATCTCACAATTGCGACTATTTCTCATAATTGGTACTTTATGTTTTGCAATTCCAGCTACTTATAAAATATAAAAAGTTGCAACTTCATGGATTATAACAGGGTTTTTATCTCACAATTCTGACTTTCTCACAGATGCCACATTATTTCTCAATTGTGATTTAGATTAAGTCTCAATGACAAAAAAAGATGCAACTATGACTCACAATGGCGACCATTTATCATAATTGGTAGTTTATATCTCGCAATTGAGATTATTTCTTAGAATAAGGGCTTTATATATCACAGTTTTGACTTTTCTTATAAATGAGGCTTTGTATCTCGCAATTGCAGCTTCATTTCATATAACTGTGACTTGAGATGTTACAGTTGCGACTATTAGTCACAGTACTCATGTAGTTGTGCCATTTACCAATTAGAGAATACAGGGCCATGCTAGCCAAACCATGACCTCTTGACTTTAACAGCTTGAATATTACATATTTTCAGTTTGTTTTCTGAGTGTCCACTTCATTTGGCAGATTGATGCTCTTTGAGCAACTATTTCATAGAAACCCTTTGCAAAATAAATAAATAAAAATCTTAAGACACCCCTCTCATCACATATTAACAGATTTCCTCACATCTTTCCAGATTTTAGCGAATACCTTGATAATATATGAACATAAATAAACCATTTTACCAAAGCGCTCTCTCTCTTTCTTAGATAAACAGACAAGTTGTGGTTCATCTTTACTGATTTATGTATATGTGACGGAGCGCCAGCTCATTTCCATCCATGTGACACCCCCAGGGTTCCAATGCACACCTGACTCTCGCTTTAACGCCACACATTCAGTCTGTTTCTCTTTTCTCCCCCTTTTTATCCCTGAGAGTGCCACAGAGATTGACTTTAATCTATTAGAGATACGACTCAATGGCATGTTATCATCCGGAATATGTGATGCTTTTTAAAGCCAGTAAATTCCATTAGGAGGCAGCAGGGTTGAAAAGGCAGCGCGGGGTCTTTAGCGCTGCCTCAAAGAGAGTTTGAGTGCACGCCACTAACGCATTGTAGCGTATAAATCAGCAAGGGCCACTGGGAATCAAGTGTGAGTCTCTCTCTCTCTCTCTCTCTCTCTCTCTCACTCGAAAAGATGCAGGATAAAAGCTTCTCACTTTTGAAGGGTCTGTCCCTCTCGTTTGAGGAGAAGCAGCGGTCCTCCTGTGACAGCGAGGGCCTACAGTACACTGTCAGGAGTCCATAAGCACTCTCCTGTTATCGCCTCCACATTGTCATGAATATAACACTACATGACAGAAAGATGCACAGGAGAACCATGCCTTACTAACAGCAGATGAGCGTTGATGTGACTGAAAGGACACAGATTTGGTTTAATATGTAATTACTAATATGTATTTGAATAGTATGTATTTTTGTAACATAGTGTGATATATGTGTATCTGTATGCATAAGTAATTACATATTCAGCCAAAACATTTTGGTAATTTTGGTATATGTTACCAAAAATGGTTTTGGTTTAATATGTAATTAAGGAGAAGTGTCCTTTAAAAGTGTATACAGCGTTCTGACAGAGTTCTAGCAGTTTGCATCGTGCTTCAGAAACCCTCCACCTTCCCCAGCTCCACCTGTATAGATCTTCTACATGGTGATTCATGTATGCTATATGGGGGGGTTATTTCATGTATGTTAAATTTGCAGCAGCAGTATTTCTATTTGCTCACAGCAGCGTGTTATGGATGTGTAGGCAGAAGCAAGTCTCAGTACTTGCTCTGCCACAGCAGCGTAGCAGATCTATTCCGCCAAGACCAAATACATTAAAGGGATAATATGATGCGATTTCGATTTTTCCTTTTTTTTTGTAGTGTTACAAGCTCTTGGTGCATAAAGAAGATCTGTAAAGTTGCAAAAACTAAAGTCTCAAATATATTATTATTAGATATTATTATTAGATATTCTTTATAAAAGTTAAGAGTCAACCACTCCTACCTTAAACGGCTCAATCTAACACGTCCCCACATGTCTACATCATGATGTGGGAAGATTTGCATAACGCCGCCCAAATGTTCACGCAAAAAAAAAAGAAGGCATAACTTTGATTCTCGCTGTTGCCGCAGGTGCCATGTTGTGGAGATGCTGTGCATTTTGTTGTGAAAGTGAAGCTACTTTTTTGGTCTTCCAATAGAGGACACAACTAGAAATCAGTGGTTAAGTTGTATTTACAACACTGTTCCAGAAAATTCCAAACCAAATATTCAGATGTGTGCAGCACATTTTGCGGACTAGGACTGTTTGCTGTGAGAATAGCCTACAATGCCAGTGTCTGTTCCTATAAAGTGGGGCAATTCCAGCTTTGCAAGGACAGTCTGGCGCTTCTGACACACAGTCTGTAAGTACGTTTACATATGTAAAGAATTTGCCACCGATGATTCAAATGTGAGTTTTGAGCAGTGTAGAGTAACTGTTAGAGCTTGTTGTTTGTCGTTTCTCTGAACACAAATGCAGACATAGTTTAATGGTTATGCAGCGCGATACACAATGCAACGCATAAAAAAAGTCATTATAATCAGTAATTATGTCTCCACTGGATGCAACAAATGCCTCGTTTGTAATGGGTTTTATTGGTTTTGTCTCATCACGCCGGTGTCCTGACGTTTTATCCTCCCCTTCAGGCACACACTGCATCACAGTATGTTAAGGGCCGTAACATTTCCGTTTCAAATGCTTGATGCATTCGGCCAATCACAATGCACTGAATAGCTGGCCAATCAGAGCACACCTCGCTTTTCAGAATGATGAGCTTTGTAAAAATCAACACATTTCAGAAAGGTGGGGCATAGAGGAGAAACAATAATGTACAGTATGTGGAAAATAATGTGTTTTTGGAAACTTAAACCACATAAACACATTGCATTACACCAAATACACAAAATAATGTTCTTTTTAGCAACGTCATATGACCCCTTTAACATTGTCATGTACATTACCATGCCAATCCCTCGGAGAGTTGTCATGACAGAAATATATATAATGGAGAGGTGCTTGCGCAGTCAGCGAAAGACGTCATTAAAACAGCTCGTAAACAAAATGTCACTCAATGCTGAGTTAGTGCAAGTTATGACTCTGTAAATTTTTACCAAAATTTTATTATTACCTAAATTCTTAGTTCAATTCTTAGTCAAAACTGAGGTATGCACCGAACCGTCATGTTTGTGTACCATTACAACTCTAATATATATCATTATATACATATTATTTTGGTACTCATAATGCAGATGTTTTCAAGTCATTCATAAACTATTTTGGAATACATAAGTATTCATGTACGCATAAATATCATTGACATTACTGTAAATATCAAATCCGAGTGAGTCAGTAGCTTCTTAAACTGATTCATTAGACTGATTCAAACTTGTGTTTGTAGGTATTTGTATTACCAATACTAAATTTTTTTCTCTCATCACATTAAATTCACACTACAATCTCTCAACTTGAGTGAAATTTAATTTCTTATAACTTGCAGTGTCGATAACCGAATAATCTGACAGGTAGAGAAAGGCTAGCACTGAGGGAAAGCTCATTTTAAAAGCCGCTCTCACATATCTTGGAGTCTTGTCAGGAATGTGTACAGGTGGAAAAGAAATTACATGACCAAATGAAACCATTAAAGACCTTGGCCACGTCACATAATTACGTCGGTGGAAATTCAAGCGGGTGCAAGGGAGATAAGAACAGGGACATGAGGGGCTCATATCTCTCTTATGAAACACAGCACGCATATTCATCTGGGCTTTCGCTCGGTACAGCAGAATGAACAAATTATACAAAGGAGAATGTGGTTTAATTAGCCGAGTACCACAGAACCATGAAAGAAAAAAAAATACAACTACAGAGCTTATGTTCAGCATTCATGGCCTTACAAATGAGATACTGTTTTAAATAAACAATGTTTTAACTTCAATTCTCATTGGATGATCATGAGCCCTGTTTGAAGCCATTGTAAATTTATTATTAGTAGTAGTAGAAGTATTGTTGATAGCAATACTATTACAACTAATGATTATAATAAATGCAGCTAACAATAATAATAGTCATTATTATTTTGTTTTTGCACGCAACTTCCTTACATTTGCGGTCTTAAAGCTGTTGCTGCACATTTATCAATGCAGTGATTATTACCATGGTTGAATTTTTAGGTTCTCAACTTCACATTAAGCCTAGTAGTAAAATCCATGAAATGCACAGCCTCTCATGGTCCATTGCTTTATTTGGCACCTACAAAGTGTATCACATCCTGAAGTTGAAGTTAGTCATACATACTTTTTTCACTAAGAAATTAATAGCCACTTATGGGAATGGAAAAAGGCTGACCAAACATTTTAATGAAATGTGAAAATTGAATATAGTGGTTTCCCAAATTTAGCCATACAACAGACAGAGTCACTTAAGTGCGAGAAATGCAAATGCGAGTTTGTCTGTGCTCAGAGGAACACTGAAATCACTGCACAGAATGTTAAAACTGCACTGGAAAGACTGGAAGAGAGAGAAACATGGGTGTGATATCAGTGGCAAGGTCACATAGAAGGCGCCAATGAGCTTGCATTCAACTTTTGCTACCTGTGTGTGTGTGTGTGTGTGTGTGTGTGTGTGTGTGTGTGTGTGTGCGTGTGTGTTTGAGGACGTTGTGAGAGAAGGGAGGAAGCCAAAACTGTATGTGTGTGTTTTAGGAATGAGGCAGAAAGAGATAGAAATTGAGTGTTCACAAATTTGATGTTGGTAGGATTTGTTTAGTGTTTTTGACTGAAGTCTCTTATGCTTACCAAGGCTGAATTTGTTTGGTCAAAAACACATTAAAATCTGTACTTTATTCTTGTGATGTCAAAGCATCATTACTCTGGTCTTCAGTGTCGCACGATCATTTAGAAATCATTCTAATATGCTGATTTGCTGCTCGAGAAACATTTCTAATTATTATCAGTTGTGCTGCTTTGTTTTTTATGGACATTATTATATATATTTTTTTTTTGAATGGAAAGTTCAAAAAGAAAAGCATTTATTTGAAATAAAATCTGTTGTAACATTATACATGTCTTTACTGTCACTTTTATTCAATTTTGTGCATCCTTGCTGAAAAAAAGTGTTTAATAAAATGAAAAAAAAGATATTTTTCGATATCACCGTATGCTGCGTATGCTCTTCTGTGTCATCTGTGCCACAAGGATGCACAGTTTTACTTCAAATCAAAGCTAAATACATGTAGAAACAGCGCATCCTTGTGGTGCAGATGACACAGAAGAGCATACACAGTATACGGTGATATGAAGAGACAAAGGAGACTGTTGACAAAGGAGTTGTTGAATAAAGTCATTATTTTTGTTTTCTTCGCTTACAAAAAGTGTTACCGTCGCTTCATATAACCCAGATTGCACATCTGATGGCAGATGAAGTATTCTGACGATGATTTTCATACCTTTTATGGACCTTGACATTGTTATTTACTTGAGAGTCTATGGGACAGTCACAGGCCTCCCGGTTTTCATCCAAAATATCTTAAATTGTGTTCCGAAGATGAACAGAGATTTTACGGGTTTGGAACGACATGGGGGTAAGTGATTAATGACAAAATTTTCATTTTGGGGTGGAGTATCCCTTTAATGTGAAAGTGTCAGGCTTGAATGATTAAAGGAAGTGTTCACCCAAAAATTGGAATTCTGTCACCATTTACATTACTTGTGAGTGCGATAGAGCAGGAAAAGTAAAGGATAGATGGATACCCCAGGAAAATGTGTTTGTACAAAGAGTGAGATGTCACAGACTGAGAAAAAGAGTGTGTGTGGATGAGAGAGAGAGACATTTACAGAGACATTTACAGTGATAAGAATGGCGAGATTGAGGAAAAAGTGTGAGGGAAACTGAGACAGTTGCACAGAGAGAATGATAAGACTAGCGAGTTAAAGAGGGAGAGGAGGGAAAAAGAGTGTGTGTGCAAAAAAGAGAGAGAGGGAGGCTACACACAGGGAGAGAAAGACTGTGTATGTGAGGAA
Organism: Cyprinus carpio; assembly: GCF_018340385.1. NCBI lineage: Eukaryota > Metazoa > Chordata > Actinopteri > Cypriniformes > Cyprinidae > Cyprinus > Cyprinus carpio. The sequence continues at coordinate 16,267,105 of NC_056621.1, read as the reverse complement.
GATGAGCAGGAAAAGATAGAGAGAAGGCAAAAAAGTATGTGTGCGTGTGTGTGTGTGTGTGTGTGTGTGTGTGTGTGTGTGTGTGTGGGCCCTGCTCTACACTGTGCTGGGGGCCAAAACACTAGAGATTGCTTTGATCTGGATTCTCAGTGTCTCGTCCAATCACAATCATGTCACCGCCTCCCCCACGGCAGCTCACTGTCTCATTCATAGTGCAGAGATGAGCCCTGGTATTCCATTACACACTATAGACAATTTATAACGGACCTGCACGGGAAGTTCATCCACACATTTGTTTTGGGAAACACAGGGGCGTGTGGACGTCTTGGAATGTCCTCGTAGAAGAAAGTGGTACGAACACGTACACCATGGTGTTCAGTACAGCTTTGTAAATTCATATGTATGACATTTTTGACAGCGGAGCAGTGTTATTTTAGCATTATTTATGCACTATTATAGTGTTTATCAATATTAACATTTTTATTTTTGTACTTTCAGTTTTAATTTTAGTAATTGAATGTGATTTTTATTTATTATTATTATTATTAATATTGTATTTCAGTTTTAGCCATTTTAATGCTTACATGAAAATTAGATATGTTGCCTTGGCGACTAACTAAAATAAATTTTTCATTGATTATTTACATTTTATTTCAGTTGATTTCAGTTCGTCTGTATTTCAATTACTGAAAAATTTTAATAGTTTTTGTTTACATAAACTTTGCAACAAAGTGATGAATTTCCATAGAAATCTTTGGATTTTATGAAGAAAATTACACAAATCTGGATGCAGATTTTTTACATTTCAAGTTGACTTCCCAACCTTTGATGACAATCTTCATATTGTTTAGTTTATATATGCACACACACACACACACACATATATATATATATATTACTGTTTTCTTTTTTATTTACTCACTCAGAAATTGCTAGTAAAATTCACAAATAATTGCAAAGTAATAGTAAGTAAAACATTGAATTAAATGTGAATTTAAGAAAAGTAGGAAGACTGAAATTATATTTTGTAAAATGTTTGTTCTATTTTCAACTTTGAAAAATATTTTTTCAACCTGTCCTCCAACTAATCCGCTCGTATAGGTATTTCCTCCAACTAATGCAAATACGACCCATCAGAGCGTATACTACAATTGCGCCCCTATTGGCAAAAGGTCGTTTTCATATTAATGTTTTGTACTCTTATATTTGCACTGTGATTTGCGTTTCGTGTAGCTCAGTTTGTAGATTATTGCGTTATACCTTGATATGCAATCATGCTATCATGGGTTCGATCCCTGAGAACGGATGTGCACGTAAAATGTATATGCTCAATAAATCATAATTTAGCATGATTTCTGTGAGGGTTAGGTTTAGGGGGTGGGGTTAGGTGTGGTCATTCAAATGAATAAGCCACCTAGTAAAATATGTACGAATTACTGTGAGATCGGTGTAAAAAGTCCACACATTGCATTTAAATAAACGTGTGTTTTGATTGGTAATGACGTTATACGTCATTTCAGTACGACAGACGCAACGCGATACTGTCATTATTTTTACGCCCGCTAGAGGCTGCTTAACTTTAAAACGTAAATATAGGTCGTAATAAGGTGCTTGCACAAACGACCTGTATGGTCGTTTTTTGTTGGAGGACAGGCTCTATTTTTTAGTGTATTTATATTTATATTTTCTTTATAGTCTATTTCACAAGATTCCGATACTTTTTTTTTTGGTACTTGCCAATACAGATGAGTACTGATACCTGTATTTTCATTGTATTTGTAAATTTGGTAAATATTTGGTACAGAAAAAAAAATGTATAACGTTAGTTGGTTAACTTCATTTATCAAATAGATATATCCTTCAGTTATTTTACAATTAATTTTGCCCATTAAAATGCTGTGTGGTATCGGCGTTTGGTATCGGGGCATTTTAACGAGTACAAGTACATATATATGAGCTCAGTATCGGGCCCGATACCGATAACAGTATCGATACCGGTGCATCCTAACAAAAAAAGAAAAAAGAAAAAAAAAAGGAACTTCAAGAACCAATTCAAAAGAGTAATTTGTTCCTGAATTGGATTACAGTCATTGCGTAGTATGTTATTGCCAGTATTTTTCAATCAGATGGCTTTTCAGCTTGTGTTGCCTTATGGGATACCAAAGTGTCTATTGGTTAAGAACTATGTGTTCTGACAAGGACAAATGTCCTTCTCATTTGATATAGAGCTTACATACTTTATAAACGTACATTCTGTCCCAGGGAAAATATCGGTTTACTCTTCCACTTCCCCTGTAAACAAACAATCCTGTTTAGAATATCTTGACCAAGACAGTGTTAACAGTCTGCTACGAATTAGACAAACCTCTCACCGCCGTGTCCTTTTCTTTTGCAGAGTTTTTCTCTTTAGTAAGTTACAGGAGTGGAATTTTTAATGGCACAGTAATAATAAGCATGCAGTTGGCAGGGACGCTAACTGAAGGTGAGACAGATTTGTTGATAACGGACGCTGACAATGAGTGATGGGAGAGTAAATTGTCTATTCTCATTACCTTCCCAGATTGAAATACAGGTTGTGTCATATTCAGCGTATCCATGGAAACCTGGCACCATACCAGCGCTGAGCTGATACACTGTGAAGGGCACATAGAAAAAAAATAGTATTGTTTTGTCTTTGAACAAATTGCATCATATTCGAATGAGTTATTTGACTAGCAGAAGTGCTTATGCATGCAAATGAGTGACTCAGCAGTGTATGTTATTCTGAAGGGCTGTTTTTTTTTAGAGGTGTGTGGAAAAAAAAGAAAGGATTTATTTTATTTTGGATGTTGCTGATATTTAGCATTAGAGAAGGAGGAAGACATTATTATGATAGAAGAAGGAAATTATTTGGACAGAACAGATCAGATTTAAAACTGTATCTCCCTCATGATCACCACAGCTAACATTGTTTCTACATAACTTGCTCACGAACAAAACTTGCACATCGCAGCCTTAGTTTACACACCGTAGAATTTCTACATATTTTTCAAAATTATAATAAACTTTATTTTGAACAAACCAAATTAAATTGAGTGTTTCTTCGCTTATCTTGTTTCCTATATTTAAGTTTTATAAGAATGAAAAAAGGTTGTAAGAAGTTTGTAAGAATGTTCATAAGTGCAGTTCTTAAAATCTACTGTAAGTTTACAATTTTGTTAAAAACAACTTAATTTTCTTCTTAAAAATATAAGATGATTTGACATTTTCTGTTTGTAAACAGGTCTAGTTGCTTTGTTTATTACAACCATCAGTATTTCAGCTCTGATATATATCAATACATTTTATCCATTAAATTTTTTTTTTTTTAAACATATAGTTCATAGTATTTTCATCTTTAACAGAATCTATTTCAGTATTTCAGCCTTGGTATATATGAATAAATCTATAAATCTAAATCTAATAATAATTCGTTTATTATTATTATTATTATTATTATTATTATTATTATTTTACATTTAGTTTTTGTGTAGAACTCAATAGTATTTCCATCTTGAACATAATTATCCAAAAAGCCCTTAAGAAAATAAATAATGTCAATAAAAAGTATTAGTATAGAATTTCCATCTTGAGCATAAACATCTGAAAAGCCTTCAATTATGCTAAATTTATACAAGTAAAATACTTTAGTAGTAATAATATTTATTGTTTGTTTGTAGATGGTATGGATGGTATTAAAATGTTTAGTCAATGCTTATTGATGCAAACCAGTAAATCCACTGTCCATCTCATCTTTTAGGCTATATTTTTACTTTTAAGATATTTACAACGTTCAATTTTTTTTTTTTTTCAAGAATTTGAATAGTTTGAATTGTTTAATTATTAGAAAACCAGAAGGAAATGATAGATTTCATGTCTATTTAATAACACTTAAATATATATATATATATATATATATATATATATATATATATATATATATATATATATATATATATATATATATATATATATATTGTAATATTTCATGAATACAGACCTGAAGGTCCAATTCTCACTAATAACAAACCATTAACTATGACTTTTGCCTCAATAAACTTTGCTGCTTATTATTAGTTAGTAAGGTTGTTATTAATTTAGTTAGTGGGTAGGATTAGAAATGTAGAATATGGTCATGCCGATTATGTGCTTTATAAGTACTAATTAACAGCCAATATGTTAATAATAGGCATTCTAATAAGCGACTAGTTAATAGTGTGAATTGGTCCCTATGCTAAAGTGTTACTGGGACTTCTAGGTAATAACTTTATCAATATGCTTCCGTTCTGTGAGACACTGCACACAGCCTGAATGGACTTCCTGGTCTGTCTGAAGTCATTTTTTAGGGGAAAACCCTTGATATTATTGGAAATTCCTTTGTAGTTCATGATCTACTTACAGCAACAACTTCCAGCCAGTCAGTCTGAACCCAGCCCTGACCCGGAAAGCACGTGACAGCGGCGGCCCATAGTCTCTGCGTCGAAAGAGTCCGGGACGTGCATTCGTGCTCGACAGCCGAGGCTGTTTACAAAAGCTCAACTTCTTGCATCTAATAACAATGCCTATTCCCATATGTTTGCTAGTTACTCCTGCCTCCCCTCTGACTGCTACTGAAGCAGCTCTACCTCGCTGCCAGTAGTCGCTGTATTTTTAGGTTGTTGTGAAGTTTCTTTGCCTGCATAGGCAATGAGATGCTCGCCTTTGGGGAGTGTCGGGTTTGAAGATGATGTCCTTTGGATTTGATTAATTCAGTATCACGGGAGAGCGAGCGAGAGAGCTGTCCCCGACTGAAAATAGAAGCCCTGTAAACGACTATATCGTTCATGTTTTTGCTCCCCTCCCCTCGCTTTTGTCTTGTTCCGGCTTATCTGTGAATTACGACAGGAGGGGAATTAAATAAATAACGGGCCGAGAGTGAACAGTGGCGTCTGGAGTCACGTGCGCGCGTGTTTACACTCTCGCGCCCGTTTGTTGTGCTCTCTGTGTTTGTGTGCATATGAAAATGATACTCTCCCCTCAGATCAAGCCTGTCGCCTCCTTCTCAAGCGTTCTTCTCGCATTTCTCACTCCCCGATGCTCTTCCTGCGCTGTGTCGTTTGTCGTCGGCACACCTCTCTGATGTCTTCCATCAGACGTGATTAACGTGATTCAGCTCTATTCGTGAGATCTCTCCGTCACCATTTTGCACTTGATTTTTCACGTCATGTTGACGCTCTGGAAACATGGCAAGTGTTGAAATTTTCGAGTTATATACTGAGGTTTTTTTTTTTTGTTTTTTTTTTGCTGTCATTGAGTCCTCTTTTGGTCTTGTTTATACTAGTCGATTTGTACCAATGGCTTGGTCTCTACTTGTGTTTAAATTGTGAATTTAACCACATATATAACTTTTTTATTATTTTTTTTTTATAAATTATACTAGGGTGATGAAGCTAAAGTATGTAATATTTTGATATTTTTCACAAATATTCTATTATTTCTTTATATTTATGTATTTATGGCTTAAAATGGCACTTAAACTATTGTTTTAGCCAGTCAATATTGCAAATGATGTTTGCTGTATATTAGTGCCAGTTTAATTTTATAATTTTGTATTCCAAACAAAAATCATCATCAGTACTCTACCACACTTTTCTGTGAACTTTTGTGTCATAAACTGAAAAAATATATAAAAATCTAATGTCTGAGGCCAGTGTTAGTTTGTGTGTATATATATATATATATATATAGATTATTCTGTTTTAAAAATCATCAGTAGTCTTCCACACTTGAATGCAAACTTTCATGCTCTAAGTTAAAAAATATATAAAAATATAAATGTCCGAGGTTAATGGATTCACTTATTTTGTTCTTTTTTTCTGTTCCTTTTGTGGCCTTTTTTTTTTTTTTTTTTGCAGCTCCACATGCACAACTGAGCCATTAAAATGTCTTTTTCTGAACATTTTATCTGTTTTTGTTGGAAGATTGGCAGTGCTACTCAACGTTGAATGACTATGTCAGTGAAGCCTTTAAAATTTTGCTTTGTTAATGTCTTCGTCGAGGTTAATGACATGAACAATGCTTACAGAAAGCCCTCAGAAAGATGAAAGGAACATAAAACAAAAGCTCATTTTTTACAACTTTGATATGCGCCTTTGATACAATGCTAATGAGATCACATGCAGTGTCTTCTGCTAAAATCTATTCTTATCCGTTAATTATGCCGCACAGATATTCCGCAATTAGACACGCAAAATATTCCAGGCACTCGGTGACGGGAACGATGGACGTTTCTTAAATACTGACACTGGAATTGGGACGTTCACCTCGTTGATGGCGGCTAGCTGTCTGACAGTGATAGCCAATAGTGTTAGCCACAGTAGTGGCATTAGCGGTCTGAGGGGGCTAATTGCATGACGGTAAGAGCAGTGTGCATCTCCTCAGATAACTAATGAAGAATCCTCAGCTTTTGAACACGCCGTTCAACCTCCTTCAGCTCTAATTAATGACTCATTAAAGGAAGGACTGCCGGAGCCTTTTCACACCTATTATCCAGCACTTTAATGGCGCCGTCCTCTGCATACTGAGGAAGCATTTAAACACGCTGGATAATGTAAAGCCCTCTCTTTCTCCTGAAGATCTTCCCGCGACGTGTGTTTTTCTAATGAATTAAAGATGGCTTCCCTCCTCTCTTTCTCAGCTGGGGTAAACACCACAGCCGCAATTTGCATGCAGATTTATACAAATGAGAGTCATGCTTAATGCAGACTTCAGATAATGGGCCAGAAAGTGAGAGACACTTAAAGCCAGAGAATCTGGATTTGTAGATAGAAGCCTGGAGTGGCAGTGTATCATACACCACTACTAACTCTTTTTAAACTTTATCTGTTGAATTTGAATCTTTGGTTGTGTCCCTGTTGGAGATGATTATTTTTCACACTGCTAATACACCAGTGTTAAACTTAACTAAAAGTGGAGGCTTTCTTAACTACATTTTCAATATTGTGACCATTTCATAATATTATTCTTCAACAGGTTTATTTTATTTTATTTTCAGCAAGTAGTGGCATAATGTGCCCAATGTTGCATTGTTGCTCATGCAGCTTAACACCATCCTCGTTTTCAACTTGGTTATATACTTTTTATGCAGTGTAAAACCATTTGTTGGATTTTATATTGGCCAGCCTTCTTGAGAATTATTATATTTTATATATCAACAAATAGTGGCGTAATGTGACATACTGCATTGCTGGCCATGCAGCTTGTTTTCAATTTGGATATATCCTTTTTTATTTAGTGTAAAACTGTTAAATTTTGTATTGGCCATCCTTCTGGAGAATTTAATTTAATTTGATTTGATTTTTGCCGTCCTATATAACCTCACTTTTTAATAATAGTGGCTCATAGTGTAGCAAACCACTTTAGGGTACTTGAAGTATAGTTAAAGTAGTTTGTAGCTTAGTTTTTTAATTACAGTTTGTAGTTATATTTTATTTTTGAATAATTAATACTGCAGTGCACATTATCTGCCATGAATCTTGCAGACTAGGCCCACGTAACTGGGATTTTCTGACCTGATGCAGACCTTCCGGGTCGATAGTCGTGCTCTGACCATAGGAGAGGAAGTAAATCACATCCCAGAGCAAGAGAACAGCAGACCCTTCTAACAAAAGCCACTGTTGATGCGAAAATGGCTCAGTTAGAGGAGACTTAAACTTGTTAGGGCCCACGTTGGGCCCCCCGGGGCCCACCGGTGATTCGGTCACAGCCACTACAGTCAATAGTGCTAGTGTGCATTAAAAACGAATGGCTGATGGGCACTCAGGAGCCGGAGGGATGTGGCAGAAACTGCTCTCCTGGTGGACGGTTAAACAAAGAATCAGAGACACAATTACCCATATTGTTTTCCTGGAGTGTGAAACAAAACCCAACACGGTCACCCTGCCTGTTTCTGTCTAATAGCAGGGTTTAAGTCTAGCATTTGCAGCGTGAAACTGCGTCAGCATCAAAACATGCAGACCTGTACTCTGAGATCAAAGCGTACACTCCTAAATCAGATAGTCGGACTTGACAGGTAGTAAAGATAAGGGTCATTCTGACTGTGTCAGAAAAAAAGAACACGAAAAACTATGCACGGATCTCACGGTAAGTATAAATACACATGGGCAGCAGGATCACAGTGGTAGTTTGGCAGCCGATACCTCAATGCTTTTATGTCTCTGACAATTACAGTTCCCTCTGACAGGGCGCACCGGTTCGTTCTTGGTGTTAAGAGACTTTGTCAAATTTGCGGCCCGTCAAACACGAGGGCCGGACGGCTGCAGTCAGTCATCCCCCATTAACACTGGCCTCTATTAGCTTTCCTGCATAGCTGCAAATGATATAAGTGTCGGAGATGCAGTCATTTATATAAACAGTGTCATGGTGTGACGGACACGTTCGGCCTTGGTCGCACCGTACCGTCTCAACGCGCCTCATCAGGTCCTGTGATCAGCCGTAGATGCATAATACATCAGACAGGCCATGAGCATAGGAAGAGACATTCATCACTGTCCACCTTTCAAATTAGATCTCCCAGACAAGGCAATCAGTCATAGGCATCAGTATTCAGAGCTGGGTGAAGCTCATACCGAGATGTGCTCAGCTGGACTCTGGCTCCCTAGGGTGCCTTCCAATCCCCAAGACTCTCCCCTAACAACTGTTTCTAGTGTTTAACCATACATACGGCTGAATCCGCTTTCCCAGCGGAGGTCCAGCAGCAGACAGCATCCCTTATCCCGAGCGTTCCCCCGAAATAGTCTCGGGAGTATCTGTGCTGTCACTCTAACAACAGGGAAGCATTTGGGATAGAAGCGGACGGATCCTTCTCCGTTCCACACCTTGCTGTTTTCCATTTCGTTTGTCGTTAGCACATAAAAGGGAGTAATTCATGTCCATGTGAAACTAAAGTACAAAACAAGGAATCATCCATTACAGCTAAAAGCCCTGACGGAGAGAATCGTAGAGAGTCTATAAAGATAAAAGCTGCTTCGGTACCGAGGCCTTATAGATGGTGGCATTTTAAGATTGAACCGGCTTTACTAGATTAGGCTGAAGTCTCCATAAGGGCTTTTGTTTTTCCTCGACTAACACCGCTTGTCATGCCAAACACACCGGCGGAGCTCTACCGGGGAGCTTGTGTTGACAAATTAATCATAGCGTTTACCAGAGAGAAGAAAAGTCATTTGATGTGACAAGCTATGTTGTCTTATTTGCGGTGTTATTATTTTTAGTCTGACATGAGCACGGATGACCTAACAATTTATTTAGCTTGGTACCTCTGTAATGTTTTGTATAGGAAACAAACTATGAGAAACCTGATGTAACTCTTTATCTTTTTCTCTCTCTGTTTCTGTTTCTGCCCCTGATTCTTCTGCTTCCACCCCTTGATCATCCAACTCAAGGTAAGGGAATTTATTTTTTAGTCCATACTATCTGCTAGCACATGCCCTGATATAGCCATATCAATATAAAAAAGACTCTTGGCACCAAAGGAAACTGGTGTAAAGAAATGTATAAAAGCCTGAGTGAACCAAAGATGAACTCAGGGATGCATCACCTCAGGGTTCAGGGAGCTTAATTTGTTGTGCATGTATTTTTATAGACCTAATTGATTTTGACATCTCTGAGCACCTGTAGTCTGATATAATCAGTTTTTTTAAAACATAATCTGTATGCTTGTTGTTGTTAAATGTTATGACTTGATTCAAGGATATTCACATCTTATTGAGTTTATTTGAGACATTTGTAGTGACATTTAACTGTTTCAAAAGTAGAATACCTAAAGGAAACTGATTTTTAAGGCAGCATTTGGAACATTCTACATAGACAGGTTCTACAAAGGCATAGCAAAGGTTCTTTATTGGCATCGATGGCTCCATGAATAACAATTAATATCCATGGAAACTTTCCATTGTACGAAAGGTTCATTATAGTGGAAAATGGTTCTTAAGCTTATTAAAATGTTATTCACACTTAAAAAAAAGAAGTTATTTTAAGAACTGTTCACTAAAAGGGCCTTTGAGGAACCCAAAATGGTTTTTCTATGCCTATGGCATCGCTGTGAAAGCACCCCTGTGAAAGCACCCATATATATATATATATACATATTTGCCCCTTGAGTTTTTGTTTATTTTACGTTGCAGTATCAGATTGCCTTCTGTCCAAAGAATGTGTGATGCTGCCTTAGAATTTAGTTAAATAACAGTACTTTAGCATTATTTGCTAACCTACCTTTTGGAGTAACCTTTGCAATTATATTTTGTCTTTGATACCCTAAAATGCTGCTTATGTAGGCTACTCACTACATTTTGGAACAGAACAATAGTGTTTAAATGTATAACTTAAATTTGATGTAAAAATTTTATCTTATAGCCTCCATAAAAGAGAAGTCATTCAACAAAGACCAACTCATATTGATGCTTTTGGAACTTTTCCAAATTTATTGTCACAACACACACTTACACTAAGACAAAGTACTATATAGAACCCATTATAATCAGTGATGCTGTCTACACTGGATGCGGTGCAGTGTGATACGAAAAAACACTGACAGTAAACTGCTGCCTCGTTCTATTTATGACGTACTGACACAAAGTTCAAAGATTTGCAACGGTTGCTTTGTTGTGTCCAGTGTAGACAGACTTTAGCTGTTGCAGTGCAGTGTGGCACAACACAACAGTTGTCTTGTCTGGTGTAGACACAGTGTTCAACTCAGTTTGTCATAACTCAGGGTACTCTTATGCCGAGTTCACACTGCACGATTTTCAAAATCGTCTGATTACTGTTGCTTTCAAACTGCACAACTATCTGCACGACTGTCGGCTAGCATTCAGTTACTACTGCGTTCACATTGCACAATGGATCGGTGACCGGAGGTTACACACTGGGTGACTTTGCAATAGGAAGGATCGCTTGCAGCTCTGTCTGGTCCGCAAACTACGTTTCGTATAACTCTTCCCGGAACTTCCCCCTGGCCTGTATCTCGCTCTCTCATTGACTTTAGGTCATCGCTGATGTATTTTTCAGAACTCATTTCACATAGCAGGATTTTGAATCGCCAACAGGTCCAGATATTTAGCATGCCAAATATTTATTGGAAATTTGCAATTCTCTCAGATAGCTCACGTGAACAGGAACTGATTTAGCACTGATTTCTGGCATTTGTCAGAGATTTCACAAAACCATTCAGCGAGTAAAAAACTGGGGTTAAAATCGTGCAATGTGAACTTGGCATTAAGTATACAGTCTCTATTTTTTCAATTAATTATTACAAAAAGAACATAAAATACCAAATAGTTCATTCCACAGAAATCCGAGACTAGACTCTTGAAAAATTCTAGTCAAGACAATGACTTCATATTTCAAATATTTCAAGGCATTGAATATACCTAGAAGCTCAGTCCAGCGAAGTCAGTCATTGCAGTTGTGGTGGAACAACAATGAATCTGTCCCAGAACTGGTCGTCCTCAAGAACTGAGTGTCTGGAAAATACGGCCCAAAGTAAGGCAAGAGAAAGACCTACAGTAATTCTGAACGAGTTAAAGTCCTCTGTGGCCGAGATGGGAGAAACTGTCCATGAAGCATCATTCGCATACACATCAAGGCAAATAGTATGGAAATGGTGCAAAAAAAGGTTGAAGTTTGCCAAACAGCATGTGAGAGTGTGAATCTGATATGTACGCATTCTTAAAACTGACTTTATATGTAAACCGCAAGTCACAACACATTACACCAGACTAACATGAAGCATAGTGGTTAAAGCATCATACTTTGAGTATTTTTTTTCTTCAAAAGGACTGGAAAAATGGAAAGAAAGCATATTACGCTTAGAACACAGAGTTCTGGGGGAAAAACATGCAGCAGTAGACAAGCACAGGAACTTTTAACAAGAAATAACCCAAAACACATGGCTAAAACCACACAGGTTTTGAACCAAAAAAAAAGTGAACGTTCTTGAGTGGCTCAGTCAAAACACACATCTCAGTCCAATCGAACATCTTCAGAATTACCTGAAATTGAAGTTCACAGTCTCCATTCAGTTTGATGTAGCTTGAGTGTTATTTATTTTTATTTTTTTCCTACTTTGCGGGCTGCTTGATGAATACAAAGGGACTGAATGCTTTTGTAGTCATTACTCAGACTCTTCTTGTTTCCAAAGATCTCCAGATTATTGTTATGCAGGTGATGGTGCCAGGTATGTTCTGGTAAAACACCAGAACGTCCTGAATGAAGAAATGAGGCAGTGTTTACAAGAACAGATGCTGAGAGGCAGGAAGAAGATGTATACTTGCATCGGCCAAACACTTGCTTTTCTCTTGGAGCTGCAGTGTGTCACTGTCATGGTTTCCTTGAGGTTGCTAATTACCTCAGAGATGGAAACAATTAGCTTGGCTTTGAGAGGTATCTCGCTGTTGTTCTCTAAGTGCCGTCAAAGTCCTTCGATCCAACGAGAGTTTAATGTGAGAGAAAGGTGGCAGAAATAGACTCTCTGACCAGTAATTACTTGCGTAAACCCTTGAGTTACATTAAAAGGAAACAAAGAATCCACTGAGTGCTCTTCAGGTATTATATAATGCCAAATATTACCTGAGGAGAAACTGAAAAACAGGGTTCTTAAAAATGGCGTGTTTTACAAAACTAATTTTTCTCAAGAAGACGAATACCTTAAGGGGGGATAATTTGATGCAGAAAGGAAGAAGGAAACATTGCTTGAGCTGTTCAAACCCAGGACAGTTTCTGGTGCCACAAGTTTACATGCAAAGGTCTTGGAGCCTGAGAACAAGTGGGCCAGGAGTTTCTCTTTCAAATGACTGAAAGGGTAATTTTTTTACACATCATTTACAATTTCTCATCATGCCTTAGGAAAGGTCATGACCCAGATGCTTTGCACCTTCTGGCCCAGTGACAAAAATCAGAACAAGAGAGAGGAAAAAAGCAGAATGACAAAGACGTGGATACGTCTTCAAGAGTGACACATGCGCTATCAAAATTCCTATCTTGATGCTCGACAAGCCTTTATGAGGTGCTTACACATGCAGGAGTAGGTGAAAGACTCATTTGTACATTCTGAAGAGTAGAAAGGGAATGGAGAGAGGGCGATCAATAACTGACAGGACGTGCATTCTTAATGTGATGGTAAGGTGGCTGAACAGGCCCCTCTGGGGCCGCTACAACTCAAGGCTCCACACCGTCCCCACTCTGACAGGAAGTGCACACCCTCCACACATGCGACATACTCGACACCTCGTGCTGTTCCATGGAGACACCACACTACGAGGAAAGGGAGTCGACCTGCAGGAAAGGTCAGCACATACACTCTATTAGAGAAGAAATGAAAAACACATTCGCTTCATTTTTTCCACAAAGCACATGACAGCTCCTTGGACTCATCCTCAGGTTGTCCTGGCCCCTAATATTTTAGGATCCCAGTGTCTGTGGAGCTGTTCCTGGTTATTTATTGCTCCCTAAAGATGTCACGGACAATTTGCTCAACAAGTACTGATAAGATGGATTTCCCCAAACTGAATTTTTCCACCAGTAAAACAACAAACATTGCTCACAAATCTTTATCACATGAAATGTGGAAAGAGGAGGGAACTTGATGCAAGTTCATATGCAGAGATTTGGAGCCTGAGAACAAGTGGGCCAGTTCTCCATCAGATGACTAACAGAATTAATTTTTACTGCATCATTTTAATTTTTCTCATCATGCCTCAGGAAAGGTCACGGCCTAGATGTTCTTCACCTTCTGACCCGAGAGAAAAAGTCAGAACAAGAGAGAGGAAAATGACAAAAAAGCTGTTTTTACTATGCATGCACTATAACATTTTTGTCACAGGAAATTATGTTGTGGAAAAAAGGGGGAATTTGATAGAATGTTGCAATCCAGATCTGAACTCAGATTTTCCCCAAAAGCATCATGGCTCAATGTGCACTAAGCCACAGCTCCAACATTCAAATTTTTAATTGTTAGTAGTAGTTTCTTTCTTAGATCTTCTTAACCATTTTTACCCATTTTTCTCAAGCAGATGAATATTTTAAGAGGGATTATTTTGCTGAAAAAAGCATTTTTAGAAAGAAAACATTTCTTAAGCTGTTTAAACCCAGCATGATCTCTGTTCATATGCAGAGTCTTGAAGCCTGAGAACAAGTGGGCCAGTTCTCCATCAGATGACTAACAGAAATAATTTTACAGCATTATTTTAATTTTTCTCATCATGCCTCAGGAAAGGGCACGTCCTAGATGTTCTTCACCTTCTGACCCCGAACAAGTCAGAACAAGAGAGAGGAAAAGACAAAAGCACAGGTTTTATATGTACAAAAAAGGTTTTGTTTTTTGTTTTTTTCACAGAAAATGATATTGGGGAAAGAAGGGGAAACTTGATCACAAATGTTGCAAGCCAGATCTGAACACATATTTTCCACATGAGCATCATAGCTCAATGTGTACTATGCCACAGGTCTGACATTTACATTTTGATATGTTAGTGGTAGTTTCTTAGATCTTCTTAACCATCTATGTCTGTCTTCACACTGCAAAGACAGCAAATAAACTTGTATTTTTTGTTCTGTTATTTGAACTATAAATTAAAAGGAAGACATTGTTTGTCACAATAGCAACAAAGTTTCAAGGCGTGGTAACTTTAGCAGAATTTCTGTGAAATTTCTGCAAAATAGGTCAATTATCAATAGGGCTGTTTAAAGTACACCACTGTCAAACCAAGCAGCTTTCTTGGTCAATGCAGTGAATTCAGTTGGCCAACTTGAACATGAGGTAAATCGGTGTGCAAATTTTCATCCGGATCTTTCACCTACTGCTGCATGTGTAAGCACCTCATCACCCGGAACTATCAATCATACAGATTCCCTTAAAATGAGTCTGTTTCACCAAGCAATGGTAAATATGAACATACCCTAAGGCAGGGATCTCCAACCCTGCTCCTAGAGAGCTACCGCCCTGCAGACTTCAGTTCCAGCTTTGCTCCAACACACCTGTCTGTAATTATCAAGTAGCCCGGAACACATTGATTAGCTGGTTCAGGTGTGTTTAATTGGGGTTGGAGCTGAAATGTGTAGGACGGTAGCTATCCAGGAGCGGGGATGGAGACCACTGCCCTAAGGTGACTTTTAAGTTTCTCTGAACCTTTGCTTACCATTAGCTTTAACATGGTTCTTTTTCCTTACTTGCAAAAATTAGTATTGCCATCAGGAATTGCAAATCTAGTTAACATTCACACAAAATACATGCACATGCAGCTGGAATTGAAAACTCCAGAATATTGCTGCTTCATTACATTTCAGACCACGTTTTACAGCAAAAATGAGATCGCGCTCATGGCAAACAGATAATCAATGACGAGTGAGGGAAAACGATTTTAATAGTTTCTGACCTCAAAGCAATAATTGATTCAATTCGCTCTATTCCAATCCATTTATTTGCAGCTGGAAGAGTTGACACCCACTTTTTTCCCATATTTGTTGAAATGGCAGAAATGGCAGAGTCTCAGCTCTGGATCGCCGTAAGGAAACACAATTACTTACATGAAAGAGCCCGGCTTCCAAATGCGCTTTGCATTTAACTAGCAAAACAAGAAGGGGGGCAGGTGTAAACCACATCAAGGTTTATACATTTTGCAGGAGCAGCCACTTAAATCAATAGCAATAATTTAATAAGAAAAATGGGTTTTGATTGAGAAAATGAATCGGTCCTCTCGAGTATCAAACAATCCATTTAGAGTTGTGCCATTACCAGCTACTAGCGCTAATGAGTTGGTGGCTTGCTGTGTCTTGCGCAAACTGAAGGATGCTGATGGCCGTGACCAATGTTTGTGTATTGTTACACGCAATGGACCGTGTGTAATGTATCAGACAGCAATCATTGAATATATCATGATTTTATGATATATGAAAGCTGTTTATTTATTTATTTATTTTTTGCTGGATGTAACATTGGCTACTTTCACAGGATTTCCTATTTTCAGCAGGATTTAAAAAAATATATATAGTTTAGTTATGAATGAGTGACTATATTATATTGTATTCTACTGTATAATGATTCTAATCTATCATCTATCTATCATTCTATTGTTCTGTTTATTCTATTCTATCAATATATTGTTTTATCTATCTATCTATCTATCTATCTATCTATCTATCTGTCTGTCTGTCTGTCTGTCTGTCAATCTTTCATTGTATCGTTCTATCATTCATTCTATCTTTTGTCTATCTATTATCTACCGTCTACTATCTATCGTCTGTCTGTCTGTCTATTTATCTACAGTACAAATAATTATTGATGTATAAGTATTCAGATATTACATTACTGAAAAATAAATAATTATTTAAAATTATTTAATTTCACTTAATTCACAATTCACTTGAATTTAAGTTGTAGTTATTTCAAATAATCAGTGTAATATCAAATAATTGTGACAGACTTACAGTATTGAAGATGTTTTTGTAACCTGTATATTATACAGTTCGCTCGTTAGAAATAAGCTTGTCGGTTCCCAAACACTGATGTTTGCATGAATCCCATATTTGTTGGTAGATCTTAGAAAAAAGATTGATGACCAACAAGAAACATGAAATACATGTGGCTACAGAGAAAAAGAGAAAGGCACTGCAGGCAGCGGCCATGAGAGATCAGAAGAAAGCAAGGGCTTTGGCTGTGGTTGAAAAGGCGTCTGCTCTTCGTCTTATCCCATCATTCTCTCCGGTCTAGCTGGGCCGCCAATGGCAGTACATGGATGTTAAAGCCCCCTCTTACCGTGGACAAATATGCCTGTAGAATATATTGAATCATATGCACTCCAGTATCACATCCAGGCTTGTAAGGTATACCCAGACCAATACTAAAGAGCTTAGCTTAGACCGGATAAACAATCAGACCGGCGAGTAACAGCAAAGCCCCTGTTTTTCGTTAAAGCTGAGTGAGTGAAAATGATAGACGGCTCCGGAAAGGAAGCACAAATAAGCATCTTGCAGAGACGGGAAGGCTTGATTTGATCTGCGATGTTGGATAATGACAGTAAGGACCAGGCATTGTGTGTTACGTGTGTGTATGTAGGGATTTATCTACACAGCGGCACATATACAGTGTGCGTCCACCAGATAACAGCCGCAGCAGCAGGCACATGGTGTTTCTTGAATTATAGGCTGAGAGGCTGAACAAAATGTCCTGAACCTGCGTTGAGGAGCATTGTGAAGGGTTTTTGAACCTCTCACACACACTTTCACCCTGTCCCAAGTTATTTAAGCGATATTGAGAGGTTGTCATCTTTACGTAACCACGACTCTTCTGTCAAGCCGTGAAAGTCTCTCTCTGATCAGATAGCAGATGTTTTTTTTTTTGCGAATGGCTGTGAAATATTGCCTCCTTGGTTTAATATACTGCTTAGTAAAATGAAGTCGCCACACTGCAAATTCCTTTTTCTTTTAATCAGCATTGTTGTGCAAGTAAAAATATCTAAGCATACTTGAAACAAGATTAATTTAGTTGGGTAAAGAGTAAAAAGATATTATTAGGCTTGTTTTCAGAGAACATGTCTTGAATTAAAGTTATTTTTAAACATATTGTCATTTTCGTTTCAACAGTAGGGTGAGAAGTATCAAAGTTATTTCATGTATTTTGCCGTTTGGTGATTTTACATTTTTTTTTTTTTTTTAGGCTGCAGTTTAGTTGTGCTTGTTTGTAGGGCAAAAATGTTTTAATAATAATAATAACAATACAACTTTAGCATTACAGTACTAATATTTATGGCAGTCTTAGCTTCCTCATCTTTCTTTAAAAGCAGAAAACCATCTGTCTCCAAAAACTCCTTTGACAGAATAATATATATATTATGTGTCCATAAATACTCCTTTATTCATATATATATATATATATTTGTTATTATATATATATATTATAGTATGAGCTGCTTGTTTGTAAAAGAACACAGTGCTGTGATTTACTATGAAACACAGTGCATATATTTATTACATTAATTCACAGCCTTGTCAATTTCATAATCACACTAAGCCATAACATGATTTTGGTTTTATTTCAAATCATCATGCAGCTCTATTTTGTAGTTTCCTTAGTCTGTGGAAATGTAAACATACATTGGTATTTTATAGCTATTTAACAAATTTCACAGGCAGTGACTAGCCTAAGAGAAAATAACGTTGATGTGTTTCAGATACATGTACGATAGTGAGCAGAGAGTCTGCTGTAGGTTTTTAAGAGCCCAACCCAACATGAGCTTTTGCAATTCTACCCTAATTGATTGTTAATCAACTAGCATGCTAATTCATTTGTATTTTTGCAATTTCTTTTGCTATTTAAGTTTGATAGAATAAGTGGCACCCAATCACTAGCAGGGCAGAACGTGTCGGTGGTCATTACTTTCTCTGGCAGTGGCACAAACCGTATCCTCACCTGCAGGAAGCCACTATGACTCTTCTATAGGCCTCCAGAGATTTCCCTCAGAGGAAGTGTGTCCCTCCACACGGTGAAGCTGCAGCGAGGGAACTTCAGAGTCAAAATGCCAGACTGAGTGTTTGACTCCTTTCAGCCCCTCACAGACATTTTTAATGGAGTGCACTCTCTACCCTTCACCCAGCCACAGCAGATGGAGTCGGCTGTTATGCTGCTCCTGTCTCACCACCTCTCTTTTTCTCTTTTCTCCTTCCCTTTTTCCCTCTCACTTTTTGTGCTTTATATCCTGGCCTGTGCTGAGGAGAGACCATTATATCATATTAGTCCCTTCAAACGAGGTTTTATCTGAGAAATGGGCTTATATTATGAAAAACTGACTTTACTCTTTTGAAATAAAGGAGTTTGATATAAACAAATTGTAAGTTACAGAACTCCAAACTTTAGAAAGTGTGAAAAGCACTTTTCTGAAAAAAAAAAGCTTATTCAGAGATTGTCGTAATTGGGAGCTCATTAACATATGACTGCCCACATTTAAATAAAAACACCTGTTCACTATTTAGCTTTTTGCACCCTATTGAACAACATTGTGAACTGTTACTAAACAGAGGTTAGTCAAAAAAAAAAAAACATGTTTTCAGCAAATCTTTAGGGTACAAGAGCAAAACAGCCACAATGTGATAGAGAGCAAAGTAAAATAAAATAAAAATAAAAGCTGAATATTGCTTCTAAATCTGTTTTTTTTTTTTTGTATTACTCAACTGCAAACTGCAAAAAGACATTTCGTCAAATGCTTTGTTTCCATTTCTGTGGCGCAGTGTAGTCATTTAAATTCTACTCTTTTTTTAAACAAAGCTGAAATTTAATCTAATTAAATTAAAATGTGGTGAACAACTTAAACTTAAAATGTAAAATAATAATTAAAAAAATAATAAAAAACTTAACTTGAACTGTTGCCTTTGCAATAACTGAAAGTAACTGTAGCAAGTAATGTCTCCTTCCCTGATGGAGGGAACGGAGACGTTATGTCATGACAACATTAGGGGTCTTACTTGGGAGCCCGAATCCTCTAAAACGCAGATAAAATTTGGTTAGTGGATTTTGCATGCTGAGCCACTCCCCGTGCATACGGGTATAAACAGGTGACAGTTGCATCCACTCATCAGGTTTTATGCTGAGGAGCAGAAAACTTGTCCATGGCAACCAGCGATGGTTCAAGGTTGTGGCATGTGGACATAACATCTCTGTTCCTTCCATCAGGGAACGAGAGTTATGTATGTAACCGATACGTTCCCTATCTGTCAGTCACTTCAAGTTATGTCGTGACAACATTAGGGGTCCATGGAAAGCGTCACAACCTCGACCCCATCACAACCCTATGGCGTTGCAAGTGTTGACAAGCCACAGCGTTGCTGACCTTGGTGCCCAAAGGCACAAATTTGCTGACCTTGGTGCCCAAAGGGACCAAAAGGTGAGTACATCACTGCTGGAGATAGCCATGCTGCTGTTCCTACGACAGAAAATTATTTCTTAAGAGAAGGGATTTCGACCTTAGTGAAAGGTTCTTCATGCCTTTCCTGTTTGTTGTTTACAGCTTGGCAGTAATGATAGGGAAGCGAGCCTTCCAGAGATGGGCGCTACAGAGGCCACATCCTACCCGTAGGGAGGTATCATGTGGAGACAATAATATGGACTGACCCCGGCCTGGGGCAGTACTACATATGGAATGGGACTCTGAGGCCAGTCCTACCTGAGAGCAGGGAGGAAACATTGCCAGCAGAGCCTGACAGAATGGTCTGTCAACGGTAAGATACGGGTTCACCGAGAGGAAAACCATACCATGGAAGCATACATGTATGGGATCACTCGCAGGGAATAAAGCCATATGTACACCTAGCACAATACAGGGGCTGATTGGAG
Source organism: Cyprinus carpio (assembly GCF_018340385.1). Classification (NCBI taxonomy): domain Eukaryota; kingdom Metazoa; phylum Chordata; class Actinopteri; order Cypriniformes; family Cyprinidae; genus Cyprinus; species Cyprinus carpio. The sequence continues at coordinate 16,246,731 of NC_056621.1, read as the reverse complement.
ACCCAGGCAAGCTAACCCCAATACTGGGTAGGCATGGGCTGATTACTGGTTTCAAGGTATACCGCGATTTGAAAATTTCATGGTTTCAAAACCACTAATATTTTCCATTATACCGTTCCTGCGGTATGCGTTGTCTTCCATGTCTCCTCAAAGACTGAAAGAGTAGGAATCCCTCAGGCTGAGTGCAGTGTAGAGAGTAACACTGACCCCTCCTCTTACTGTTGGTGTGAGTGAGCGCTCAGTCACGTGTGTGTAGAATGGCCCGGGTACACTTCACATTCAGCGTTCCTTTATGTCTCGCGCACAGTCGTGTCCGCACAGTTTCAAAAGTATACTCAACCGCAGATGAGCGTGGACGGATGAGCTCAAATGCGCAGTACCACGGGGTGCGCGGCTGTCCACGAGCCCTCTTGATGACGAAAATAATGTAATGCCGATAGTGCGTGGACAGCCAAAATATATTTTGGCCTTTACAAGATCGGCAACCGGCTTTTATGCCTCATTGCAACTCTCTGTTCTGGACTTGCACAAACTGCGTTGCAATGCAATAATTTTCCAAAATGTAATTTATGTGAAAATATGAAGTCTGTTAACACCCATTTACACAGCCCAAAGACGCTGAAGACGGATGCACAGAGAAAAATACTGTAGCAGGAAAATCACTCACTGTTTATGATGCACAAACTATTGGAAGAAAATCCTCAATATTGATTTGGGGGTTTATATGAATGTGTTTCTAAGGGGAGCTGACTGTCTTCTGAAAAGTTTACTTGTTATAATTTCACAAAGCTTGTCAGAACATTCTGTTTTTGCTTCAAATTGGGTTATTAAATCAAATTATGTGTATAATTATTAGTATATAACTAAATTATATGAAATTATATAAATGATATGTATATGAATTATATAACTAAAATTAAATAACTGTAATTACAGATTTAGGTTAAATAAAGATGTCAGTCTTTATTTTTTTCTTTTTAGGAAAAAAAAAAAATTCTACTGTTTGTAATATTCTGTATGTTGCTCAAAAACAAAATATATTGTGTCCAGCTGAAAAAAAAAAAAAATATATATATATATATATTTTTACCCTGTCATTTAAAAATAACACATTTCAGAGCTGTAACAACAATACCGTGATACTGTGAAACAGTGATATTTTTGCTTAAGGTTATCATACCGTCAAAATCTCATACTGGCCCATGCCTAATACTGGGCCTGGCGTCAGACTACTCCACCAAGTCTGACGGCCGGGGGTGCTGGTAGATGCTCAACCAAGGTTCGCCATCCGGGGAACTCGACTGGGAGAGAAGGCACTCGTATCCCCATGTGAGGGGGAATGGCACAGCAAACGTGACACCAGACGGTCCTTCCTGCCAATTACCTGTTACCCAACACACGGGAAGAAACCGGCTCAACACAGAGGCTGTAGAATCTCATGAAGGTGTTAGGTGTCTCTCAGCCCGCAGCTCTACAGATGTCTGCCAGAGAGGCGCCATGCGGCAACGTGTAGGAGGAAACAATACTCCGGGTGGAGTGAGCCCTCACCCCTTGGGGGCACGGCTCGCCTTGGGACTGGCATTCATTACCCATTGGCCCACCCGCTGCTTGGAGACAGCCTTCCCTTTCTGCTGACCTCCGTAGCAGACAAAGAGCTGCTCTGAGATTCTGAAGCTATGGGTGCGGTCCATGGTACACAGCAATGCTAGGGCTGGGTCTGCCTCTTCCAGGGGCAGTGCATGCAAGTTCACCATCTGATTGCAAAAAGGCGTGGTGGGAACCTTAGGCACGTATCCAGGCCAGGGTCTCAGGACAATGTGAGAGTAGGTCGGCCCGAACACAAGGCACTCTTTGCTCACCAAAATTGCTTGGAGGTCCCCGACCGTTTGGATGGAAGTGCATTGGCTTGCCTCGTAGAGGGAGCTCTAGCCTGAGTGATGATGTCTACCACCCCCGGTTAAGTCGGCTTCCCCGAATCACCTCCAAATCATCTGGACTGTCTGGGGATGGAGTCACCATTCTCTGGGGAATGTGAGCTATCATGAGAGTGCATCGGCTGCACGATTGAGAATGTGGATGACGCACAGCGATCTGACTAGTTGTGACATGCGATGTGATCGTGACAACACGTGCTTGTCTTGCAGCAGTGGCTGGAACTGCTGCAAGGCTAGATGCACTGCCAACAGCTCCAGTCAGTTGATGTGCCAAAGCAGTTGAGGCTCTGTCCAGAGCCCTAAGGCTGCCTGCCCATTGCATATGGCACTTCAGCCCATACTGGAGGCATCCGTCATGACAATGATATGCCGGGACACTTGTTCTAAGGCCAGTCCGGCCCGTAGAAAGGCAAGGTCTGTCCAGGGGCTGAATGTGCAGCGACACGTCAGCATGATGGCCAGGCAAAGTGTACCATGGCGCCATGCCCATCTTGGGACTCGGGAGTGTAACCAGTGCTGAAGTGGTCTAAAATGAAGCAATCCAAGCGGTGTGACTGTGGCTGCGGATGCCATATGCCCCAGGAGCCTCTGAAAGTGTTTCAGTGGTACCACCATCCTTCCTCTGAAGGAACACAGGCAGTTCTGCATTGACTGGGCACGCTTATTGGTGAGACATGCCGTATTACTCATTGAGTCTACCTCCAGACTGAGAAAATAGATGCTATGCACAGGGGAGAGCTTGCTCTTTTCCCAGTTGACAAGAAGCCCCAACTGGCTGAGGTGCTGGAGCACCTGGGCCATTATGATCCAGTCGTCGAGATAGTTGAGGATCCTGATGCCCACTTCCCGCAACGGGGCAAGGGCACCCTCTACGACCTTCGTAAAGACACGGGTGCACAGGGACAGCCCAAAGGGAGGACCCTGTACTGCCATGCCTGCCCTCGAACGCAAACTGAAGGAACGGCCTGTGTCGAGGAAGGATCGAGACATGAAAGTAAGCGTCTTTCAGGTCGACCCCTGCAAACCAATCCTGGGGCTGGATGTATCTGATGATGCGCTTCTGCGTTAGCATCTTGAACAGGAGATTATGGAGGGATGGATTTAAGAGTCTTTGATCCAGAATTGTTTGAAGGCCCTAGCCTTTCTTGGGCACGATGAAGTAAGGGCTGTAAAATAGAGACCTGCACTCCCGTGGGACAACTCTTGATGATCGAGTGTGGTTGTGGGCGGGAAGATATGGGAGAATAAAATTATTTGCGGGACTCTAAACATAAAATGTCTAAAACATATAAATTGTTATTTATCTGTTGCACAAAAGCAAAAAGAACAACTAATATTAACATTAAAATGATTGACATGTGCAAGCTAGGCAGAGTTTCTATTTATAACACGTGTTTAAAGGGTTGCTCAATGTAGCAAATCACAGACTCAGCTGTTGATTTTTTGAATGCAATGACTAATCAGAGGTGATTAAGTTAGAATCCTCTCACCGCAGTGCTGAAATTGCGTGCTCACGAATCCTCTCATGTTAACACACGAAGTGTAGGCATTGTGAAAGATTCATCGTGCATATGTTCATTGTGTTATAACAGAACTTTATGAGATCGTGATGAACTGAGATTCAGCTTTTAGTAATAATAAAGGAGGGAAGTCCAAAGCCAGGCGACCTCGCAGGCTTTGGAGGGGAGGCGTGGACGATTCCTCCAAGTGGCAGCGTTTTGTGGTCACAAGTGCACCACAACAGCTCTCTCCAACCAGGGAGTGTCCACGTAGCCCATAGCTGCCCCACCATCGAGGGCAGTGAGGATGGAGGAGAGAGATGAGCGGCTTCTGGACAAAAAATTGTCCATCCACAATTTTGTCAGCTCCACGTGCACCCCCGGGAAGAAAGGAACTGGGGCGTGTGCACACCTCCAGCCCAATACTCATGGATGCCTGGGAAACCATGGCCATCAGTTCCAGGTCCGATTCGGCAAGTGGCGACAACACCCGAGGGGGGCAGCCCCGCCGAATCTTCATCCTCGGAAGATGACATCCCATCCCTCAATGCTGTGATCGACATCTGATCTTCCCACGGCGTGCAGAATTAAATGCTGAGACCAATGCGAGAGGCTCAGATGATTCACCGGGAAATTGCATGGGACAGTCGCTGCGGGAGGAGTGAGAGGTCCGCGGGGACGGACCTGGCAGAGAAGCTCTCACTGTAACACTCAGATCACCCAAAGCACCAGCCGGTGGTTCTCTGCTCGCCACACCCAACCCAAGGGGACACGGCTGGAGCGGCATCTTTAAAAAGATGCGAACCGACCGTGATCAGAAACTGCTCTCTTAGATGAAACACCCAGGGGAATTGCTGAGTTAATAGGGACGCTGCTGAACGTGTGGTAACACCACCCAGAACAGCCTCTTCTTTCAGCACACGAGAACTCACCTGGTGAATGTCGAGTTCCCATCATTCACTCGCCTCCAAAGCAAAAATCAGATCAGTGGATGCACCTGTCGCCTATTTATACCCATATGCACGGGGAGTGCCTTAGCATGCAAAATCCACTAACCAAATTTTCCCTTAATCAGATAGGATTTGGGCTCCCAAGTAAGACCCCTAATGTCGTCATGACATAACTTGAAGTGACTGACAGATAGGGAACTGTTTTTAATAACAAAACAAAACAAAAAAACCTTAAAAAAATAAAACTTTAAAATTAGCTTTACATTAGAAATGTTGCCTCTGCAACTACCTGATATAAAATAATGTATAAATATTTTATTAAAAAATAAAAACAACCACAATTTAGAATTAGAAATGTTGCTCTGGCAACTATCTGATATAAAATATAAATATTAGATGAAAAACTTAAACTTTAATGAAAACTAAATATGTTTCCTTGGCAGCTAACTAAAATAAAGTAAGTTCAAGTACCGAAATGACAAAAAATAAAACTGACATAAAAATAAATTAAATCTCAATAGAAATGTTGAAAAAAATAATAAAGAAAACTAATAAAATGATGAAAACACAAAACAAAATTGTAAAAAAAAAATTACTTAAAATTTTGTAAAACTTAAAAAACTTAAAATGTAAAAATAAAAGCTACTTTTTTATATATATATATATATATATATATATATATATATATATATATATATATATATACACAAACATATATAGTGTTTATAGTATAACACACACACACAAACTTACACTAGTACTTTGTGCTCTATTTACTAGAAATTACTAAAAAAAATTATTACTAAAATACATTTACATTACTAAAATAATGCTACAGCGGTATCATTGTCATGTCAAACATCCATTTTGCATTCAGTATTATTTGTTGGTAGAAACTTGTCGCATCGGGCTTGGTTAGGACACATGTAAAGGTTAGAAAATTGGTGGAAAATAGTTATATGAAAGAAAAAATATGACTTTCTAGTGCAAATAACCTTATGTTGATTTCGGAGGGGAAACATAGCATATTTTACACCTTTTTGGCATTTTAAGTTAGTATCTGGTCTAACAGAGCACAAAGTACTAGTAGTGTAAGTGTGTGTGTGTGTTTGTGTGTAAGAAAAGGGGGGCGTAATGGTAAAAATAAGAACCCCAGCAGGAGTGGAGCGGCAAGGTCACCTCTGCTGTAGCCAGGCTGGGTCGGGCCGGGTAGATCGAAGGCATGGTGAAGGGGCTGCCGTAATACAGGCCCAGTCTCTCAGGAATGCTTCAAGAGATTCTCCTGCCATACCTGAGGCGGCTGCTCATTTATCTGGAATGCGCTGCTCCGAACTGCTAACGACCAGCTCAAATTGGACTATTTTTTCCTATTTGTCAGGCAGCCAGCTGCATTGGCTCCAGCGCGCATCTGTGCGGACGGAAAAGGCATAGGACAAAGAAAGTTTGCTGCTCGTTTTTCTTGCCTCCTTTCCACTTTGCCTCTCTTTTTCTTTCAGAAGCCATCCATCTATCTGTCTGCCAGGTGTTGGTGTGTTCTTGTCATATATCAGTCTTGGCTGTAAGGCCCAGGTTTCAGAGGTGAAGAGGGTTTGCGGTGTTATTTACCGAAACATTTTTGAGGTATTTATGGAGGAGGGGCTTCTTACCAGGAGCTGTAATCTGGTTTGAGTTTGACGATAAAAATCTGTAGATGTGGTTTGTTTCAAAGACTCGTTTGAAATGTGACTCTCAGAATGCTGATGCATCACAGAAGTGTCAGTTTGCATTTGAAATGCATATAAAAAAATATATCTAGATTTATCTATACATGAACATCTGTATATTTCATGTATGTGTTAACGTAAAGTAAATTTGATTGATAATCAACTGCTTTTTGTATATTTAATAATATATAAAATACTATATCATGAATTGTCCAATATAAATTTATAAATGGTCATAAAAATATGTATAATATAATTTATATTTATATATTATAATTTATTTATTTGTGAAACAGATATTTTTGGCCTAATAAAAACACATTAAGTTAATGTCTGAGTCATTTGTTAATGAAATTCTAACTTAATGAATCGGTTATGCAAGCACACGTATTTCCAAGTCTCATTTTTTTATTTTAGTTCCAGAGTTTCAGTCGTCTAACCACAGACAAACTCTGACCAACTCAAATATTTACCATTCTGTACCATCTCAAGGAACACATAATTAATTTGAGCAGAGTGTGTTTTAACACTTAATTATTTAACTTTTCGTCCCTCCCTCCCTTTCGTCCTTCTTACCAGATGTTACCGTCTAGACCAGCCTTTTTTCCCTTTGGCTTTATTTGTTTGTTATTATTTTGCTTAGCTTTGTTGTTTTTTATTTATTTATTTAGTTTATTTATTTATTTGAGTGTGTTTTGTTTTGACAGGGTGATTATAAGGCAAATAACAGATAGTTTTTGGTTTTATTGTTTTGTTTTGTCTTTGCCTTTTTTTTTCTGTTTGTTTTGTTTTGCTTTTTGGTTTGTCTTACTTTTTTTTCCTTTACGTTACGTTACTTTGTTTTGCTTTGTTTAGGTTTGCATGTGTTTTGTTTAGTTTTGAGAGGGTAGTTACATAGCAATTAACTGATTGCTTTCAGTTTCCTTTACAGAAATGATTTTCCTTTCACTTTTCCAGGAACAAAACTATGAAAACCAAAGTGATGAATGTTAGTTCACTGGCTTTTTTTCCATCTCTTGCTAACTTGTTCTTTTCTTTTTCTCGAAACTTGTTGTAAGGACACCTAATTAGGCACCTGCAGCTGTGTTATGTTCAGTTGGCACGTACCTGTTCGAGTGCTTTTGTCTGCGTGACGCCGCATACTAGTTTAAATTTCCTACTGCTTCATTTGTTGTAAACCACAGCGTTTAAACTATTCCCTTTACACAAGAGCAAAGCACAGTGTGCAAGACTGCTGAAACCAGTGTTCGGCGGTGAAGACAGCCCATTGTCTTAACGTAATACTGATGCAGCAGCAAATTGTCTGCGTAGACTCAACCTGTCTTGGTTTGTTTGGATGATGTAACCGTTTTGCAATCAGGCCTTCGGCAGCTTTCTCCTCTTTCAAGTGTCCTGTAATGCTGTACGTTTGGATTTCTTTGAAATCATCTCACAATCTGCATACTTAAAGTTGACTGTCACTTCAGGCTTGGTGAAGTTAATAATTGGCTGTATTATTTTGCATGATGTCTTGTCGGGACAGTTCAGTTAATTAAAGGGAGGAACCTTATATTGCAGAGCCCATGACTGTTCCTAAACCTATTGTGTTGCCTAAATAGACATCATTAGGTAAGGCATCATAGGTGCAGACCCAATACAAAGACTTTCCAAATGTTAGATGGATTAATTATGCAACTTTCTAAATTCTAAGGAATCTGATGTTTTTTTTTTTTTTTTACAGGCATTCCCATAATGCAATATACAATAGATTTAAATGGACAAGAGAAATGTTGTTAGGAGAAATGTTGTTTTTAATAAATTTTAATAGCTATTAATGGGTATTAATAGATATCAATTGAATGTTTAACATAAAAAAAAAAATAATAAAAAAGACATCATTAAGGTTTTGTTCTGATTCCTATGGAAGTACATTTCCGCCACTGGGGTTGGGGGGGTCTGGGTCTGGCTTTTTCTTGCAGTTGCAAGATTATATCTTGAAATTCTGACTTATATATACTTATATGTTTATATTTTGTAGTTCTGATTTTATAACACACAACTGTGGCATTATATCATGCAATTCAGACTTTATATCTCACAATTCTGATACAAGATGTGAACTTGCAATAGCAAAAAAAAAAAAAAAAAAGAAAAAAGAAAAAAAAAATTCCATTGGAAAAAAAGGCCGGAACTGAGAGTAAAAAAGTTGCAATTGACTTTTTTTAATGCCTTCTTTTTTAACCCATTTTAAATGGGTCTTTAATACATTATTGCTTATTTAGAATAAAAACATGCTAACTACTGAAATTACATCAATTATGCAGTTACTTGAGCATATTAAAATGAGTCAAAATGAGTCAAAAAAAACTCCCCTGAAACATCCGCTTTACTTATAACCAGCATAAAGCATGAATTCCTATTGATTTAAGGTGACAGTTTTCTTAACAAGTGCACCGTCAGCCATCTCCATGTGCAAAGTGAGCTGCCCGATCCCTCAGTGGTGGAAAAAAGAAAGATTTACCCTCTACCTTCTGATGTAGAGGCTAGTCGTACTGACAAGGTGTGAAAAGAGTCATGATCGTCTATTTTCTAGACTTCAGATCACGCTTTGATGGCCTGTCAGAGCTTTTAAAACGACCCCCTGAGAGAATTGCGACTACATTATAATATGTACGAGGCACATGTCCTGAAAGACAGTGGCACTCGCTGAAATATTGTCTATTTCTGCATCGTCCTGTCTGACTAAAAGATGATTTTATAAGATGTCTGAGGTGTGTCACTGTATTAGCACTTAATACAGTTTAATCTCTTAAGTGACAGCGTTGTTGTTTATGCATGCGTGTCTCATCTCGCTCTGTCTCCATCTGTCTTCCCGCATCTCTTTGTGACTCCTTCTGTCTCCCAGCATCTTCTTTTCTTGTCTTCTTTGTGTGTTTGTTGTTGCTGAGGTGAGGTGTGACAGGACGGCCTGCGCTGCCTCTATCACACCCTGCATGGCATAACAGGAAGTGACACATGGTGGGACGGTGTGACACACGGAAATCAAAGTTGATGGCTGATGACAGTACAGAGACCCTCAACACACCTGTGCGTGTGTCAGTTAGGATATATTGATTGACAAACTGCAGTGTTTATTGTGTATTGGTTGCTTACTTCACTACAGTGTATTTAATTATTTTACTTTTCTAAATAAGTGGACTAACAGTGTTTTTATGATAAACAGGCAAAAAAATCTCATAAAAGGAGGACCCGAGTGACCTTAGAGACTTGGAGGAGTTTGGTTCAGTTAGCAACCACAGAGAATACCTTGGCAACCACATAGCAACATCCTAGCAACCTCCCAGAACACCCTATCAGCCACATTGCAACATCCTAACAACCCCCCAGAAAACCCTAACAACTACATAGCAACATTCTGGCAACCTCCAAGGAGACGCTAACATCTACATAGCAATATTCTAGCAACCTTCCAATACATCTTAACAAACAAATGCCAACATCGTAGCAAAAACCCTGGCAACCTCCCAGAACACCCTAACAGCCATATAGCAACATCCTGGCTACCTCCCAGAACACCCTAACAACCACATAGCTGCATCCTTGCAACCCCCAGATCAACCACATGGCAACATGCCAACAACCACTCAGCACACCTTAGCAAATGTATAGCAACTTCTTAGCATCCACTTAGCACACACTAGCAACCGAATAACTTGTTAACACCCAGTTAGGTGCACCTTTGTATCCATACATAACATTCTATCAACCACATAGCTGCTGACAACCACTTAGAACACCTTAACAACCCCATAGCAACATTCTGGCAACACCCTAGCAAACACACAACAACATGCTAACAACCACTTAAAACACTCCAGCGACAGCTACGTGCTATTAACCACACAGAACTTCTTAGTAACCACCTGAACACCTTAGCGATTGCACATCATTTTAACACACAGTCAGAATCCCTTAACAACTCCCTAGTAACCAGACAGAAGATTAACCATACAACTGCTTGCAACCATTCAGAAAACCTTAACAACCCCATAGCAACATCCTGGCAACACCCAGCACACCCTAGCAACCACACAGCAACATGCTAACAATCCCTCAGAACACCATAGCGACTGGATAGCAACTTGTTAACACCAAATTGGAACACCTTAGCAACCCCATAGCAACCATACATAACATATCAAATGCACAGTATACTGACAACCATTCAGAACACCTCCATAGCATCTCCTGGCAACCATCCAGAAGACCCTAGCAACCACACAGCTAGGTGCTATTAGGCAAACAGAACATTGTATAACTGCATAACATCTTAGCATCCACTAGAACATCCTAGAAACCACACAACAACATGTTAACAACCAATTAAAACACCTTAGCAACCCAATGGCAACCATACAGAACATTCTATCAACCATACAGCTGCTGACATCAATTCAGACAACACTTTAAAACTTCATAGCAACATCCTGGCAACACCCATAACACCCTAGCAACCACACAGCGACATGCTAACAATCCCTAAAAATAACTTGGATACTGCATAGCAACTTGGTAATACTGAATTGGAACACATTAGCAACCCAATAGCAACCATACAGAACAATCTGTCAACCGCACAGCTGCTGACAACAATTTAGAATACCTTAACAAATCCATAGCAACATCCTGGCAACATGCAGAAGACCCTAGCAACCACAAAACTGCTGACAACTATTCAGAACACCTTAACAACTCCACAACAACATACAGGCAACACGCAGAACACCAAACATGCTAACAACAACTCAGAACACATTAGTTACTGCATAGCAGCTTGGTAACACTGATTTGGAACACTTTAGCAATCCCATAGCAACCATACAAAACATTCTATTGACTGCACAGCTGCTGGCAACTATTAAATTAAATTAAATTAAATTTATGCATTTAGCAGACGCTTTTATCCAAAGCGATTTACAGTGTATTCAGGCTATCAATTTTTACCTATCATCAACTATTCTGAACAATTTAACAACACCATAGAAACAACCACCCACAGCACCCAAGAAACCACACTACAACATGCTAACAACCATTCAGAAAACTATAGTAATGGCCATAGTAGCATTTTGGCAACCACCCATTGTTTTGGTAAGCACTACACATTTTCTTCCAAAAATGTAATGTATTTATTTGTTTATTTATTTTTAAATATATGTATAATGTACGCACACACAGAGGTGAAAATTATAATTAACGTTTCATATCTTATTTAGATATTATTATGATTATTTGGTCCATCCAAAGTGCAAAATTATCATCTGCATCTCCAAAAGTGCATTCCGTGTTTGTTGTTTTTTTCTCTGTGAGAATACATTAATAGTTGGGTGAAAAACGGGCAAGTTTTACATATTCTTTACGTGTTTACTGCACACTCCTGTACAACAAGTGAAGCAGAAATTTAATTGTAACTAATTAGCTCCCAAGAGGATTAATTGGATCCGCTGTCTTTATTCCCCAGTTTACCTGGGATATGCAAATGCCTCTAGTGAGAGAGAGAGAGAGAGAAAGAGAGAGAGAGAGGGAGTGGTAATGCAAGTTTCGATGAAGCGAAGTTGAAATTAGTTTGTAACAAGCTTAATTTCTGTCACATCACCCTGTTCGCTCTCTCCCTCCTGTGCCTGCAGCACTATGGAGCCTGTCTAATTGAAAGCACTGATATCAGTGTCATCCGATGTTACCCTGGTTCAAGAGCCAGGTCACAGCGAGCCTTTGTTCTTCTATGAGCCAGATCTGAGCAACAATAGGCGTTAATGATAATGACACACACTCGGCTGCTCTGAACCACGCTGGATTTAAGTGTTTGGAATGGGAAGCCGCGTTCCTCTGAGAGAGGTTTTGGTTTCTAAAAAGGACAGTTGTTTCGTTCGGATGATCTCACATGAGAGACAAAGAGGCAAGAACAACACCGTCAGCTCCAACACCCTACCACCATCTGTCCACCTTGACTTTGAGACAAACTTATCTGGGATAGGACCTTCTCTCGTCGACATTCCGGCTCAAGTTCAACCCTGTTTGTCCCGTATTAGGATTTGGCCGCTGGCATATTGTTCATTCTCTCCTTGACAAATGGGCCAGGCGGGGTGAAGGGTTAAAACAACTATTTTACAGCCAAAACAGGATATTGGGTCTTGCTGAGATAGTGCAGCTAAGATACCCAAATAGAAAGGGTGGGAAGAGAGAGAGAGAAAGAGGATGTGGGGCTTTGTACAAATCTATTTCCTGTTTTGTTTCTATAGCAACTAAGAGTCTTAATCACATTTCCATTGACTGGTTAATATGGTTCTCTTAATTCTTTTGGTTGTTAGAGATATTTTGAGTGTTTGTTTTTTTCACACAGAATTTGGTTGCTCTGAAACTGAATTCACTTTCATTCAGGTTGTGACAGTGTGTACAGAACAATATAGATATTTTTGAATTTTTTATATGGAGTCTCTTTTGGACACTGTTTTAAAACCAAATTCACTTTCATTCAGGTTGTGACAGTATGTACAGAACTAAATCAAACTAGTTGTGAAGTATTAAATAAACATTTCTTTTGGACATTGTTCTAAAACTGAATTCTCTTCCATTCAGGTTATGACAGTGTACAGAACCAAATCAACTACTTGCAAGCTATTGAACTGTCATCTTTTTGGACACGGTTCTAAAACCATATTCACTTTCATTCAGGTTGTGACAGTGTGTACGGAACAAAATAGAATTAGTTGTGAATTATTAAACTAGCATTTTATTTTAGCACAGTTCTTAAACCAAATTCACTCCCATTCATGTTGTAACAGCTCCACAGTTTGTAGAGAACCAAATCGGATTAGTTACGAACCATCAAATTAGCATCACTTTTGGATACTGCTATATTCTCTGAAGTGCAAGTATTCAATCATAATATAGTACTTCTAATGACTGTACCTTACTAAAAATTGCCAAATGTTTATGCACCTCTTGTTGATTTTTATTTTTTTTTTATTAAAATTTTCAAATGATTAACAAACAAAATGTTCTAGACAAACAGAACAATAATTTGGGGGGATTTGCTCTTGTATTTAAATGCATTTGTCACTCGTTCAGAATGGTTGTACTGCTTAAAAATCTTGAAGTATATAGCAATTTAGAAAAAAGAAAAAAACATACTTTGAATTGTTTTTGCACTAGAGAAACTTCTGATAGAGTGTTTTACTGATATGAATGCATTAGATGTGTTTTAAAGAGTTTGGAAAGAGTCAGAACGATAATTTAGGGGCTTTGCTACTGTGGTTGTTACTATATGGCTATTAAGAGGTAAATACTTTTGAAGCTTGGTGTAAGAGCTTTCACATGGAGAGTTTTACTGACAGAAATGCGTAAAATGCGTTTTGAGAGTTTGGAAAGAGTGTCAACAATAATTTAGGGGATTCACTCCTGTTTTTAAATATGGCTGTAATTTAGCAGTATTTTGTACTAGAAAAAACCTTTGGAGTGTGTATTTTACTGATAGGATTGGATAACATACTTTGAGAGTGAGTGTGGAAAGAGTGACTGGTTTGAAATAAAGCTGGAATAAAGCAAATTTGTGGACCCGCCACTTTACATTTGAAAATGAAAGTGCAATCTGTTGCCAAATTAGACCAGAAATATCTGCATTGGGTTCAACAAATTAGGTACATTGACTGGGTTACCTTTTTCTATTGTTTGAAAAATGGCAAACAGGGAGTGTTTGAAACTTGTTAGAAAATCCTCCTTAGAGTCAGTTCAGTTCAGCTCTCAATTTTGCAGGCCTTAATCATTAGCTGGTTTAGGTTTCGTTGAGGGATATGACCTCATAACCATGAGCAGACACTGTACAGACGCTTTGGTCTTGGAAAGAGGTCTATTTCTGGCGACAGTTTAACAAAAGTCCTCCTCAATGCTCTGCCTTGTCAGTGTTTGTAATCAGAGCACTGGAACATAGAGCAGAAGAAACAGAGGGAAGGCTCAGCGGGGAAACTGTGAGCAAGGGAATCCAAGATCTGGAATGCTTGCATTTAGCAGCTGTTACATCACTGGACTTTTCCATTCTCCACTCCACCGAAAGCTGGGATGCATTTCTCATCCAGACCAGCACGCAGATAGAACTTCTGCAACTTTTCCTACTTCCCTTCCCGTCTGAGGGCTGCGTTTGTTTAAAACCAGATAACTGGAAATTGTTTGTGTCTCATTCTTATTCCCGAAACTGTCATCTTTTGGCAACTCATGATTTACAAAGCCAAATCTGATTTCAAAACGAATCCTGGTGCTTATTTTTAATTTAATTTAATTTAATTTAATTTAATTTAATTTAATTTAATTTAATTTAATTTAATTTAATTTAATTTTTTAATTTTTTTTTTTTTATTTTAATTTTTAATTTTTTTTTTTTTTTTATTTTTATTTTTGTTTTTGTTTTTGTTTTAAATGGGAGCCTGTTATCAAAGCCTGTTTCTGCCACAGAATAAAAAAAAACGTTAATTGCAACATTTTCACACAATTACTTTTTTCATTTTAATGAATAATTTATTTTTCTTGTTATTCTGAGTTTATATATCACAATTCTGACATTTTTTCCTTGTAGTTCTAAGAAGGCAAAAAAAAAACAAAAAAACAGAGATATGTAAACTCACACATTTTCCCCACAGTTCCGAGTTTTTAACTCACAATTCTGAAAATGTTTTCCCTCAGAATTTGATGTTTTTGAAGAATAAAAAATTAGGCAATTGTCTTTAAACTTTTTATCTCGCAATTCTGAAGTTTTTTTTTGCATTTGCATTTGCAAGTAATAAACTTGCAATCGTGAGTTAACATCTCTCAATTTGGAGTTGTAGAATAAAAAAATATCAAAGAAATAAAATGTCAGATTTTGGGAGAACCTCAACTTTATATATTGTATGTCGCAATTCTAAGTTTATATCTTGCAATTCTGACTTTTGTGAGGGGAAAAACTCAAAATAGTGAGATAAAAAACTCAAAATCATGAGGAAACAAGGCAGAATTGTTAGATAAAAATGTGCAATTCCTTTTTTTTTTAATTAAAGTGTTTTATTCCATGGTGGAAATGGGCTTTCATAATCCTTTAGACATTATGACAGTAACGGCTCATTGAAAACTATTTTAGCTGTTATGCTAGGCTCACATTTCCTCAGTCACAAAACAAAACTAGTCACATTTTACATCATATTACAATTTGTAGACTTGTTACTCAACTAAAATTAGCAGCAAAACGTTAAATGAGAGAGCTGTAAGTTGCAGAGCTGGATTGTCAGTGATGGGATGTGTTGTTAGGTGTTTGGCAGCAGGAGGAGGGGAGTAACGCAGGTGGCGGTTTGGAGTGAGATTAGCCTGTCCTGCTGGACGCTGATAAGACGCCCAGTGTCCATGCATATCATACTCACTGACTCACTCGCTGAATTTACACGGAGAGATAGATGAGTCTGTCGAGGGATATTCCTTAAAAAGTAGTGGGAAAATAAATGACATAAGTACGGAACAAGATTTCCAAGTTAGCGCCTACTTTTATATCTACATATTCAAAGATACTTTGCCCAATCCACCTTATTTTGCAACATGGAAGTGAGCTATTTTCATAACAGAGTGCAGTAAAACAATTTACACTACAAACCGTGTTTAAGATTATGATAATAATTCAAAAGAAGAATTTTACAGCTGAAATAACTAGAAGTAAATGACACCAGAAACCTTGTACTTTCAAATGACATAAAATAAGTACTTTTAAAATAAGTGGCTATGTATGAAAATCAATCAGTAACAGTATTCTGGAATGAAAAAATAAGTAATGATAAAAAAGGAAAACATTTCAAATATAAAATTTAATTGTAAGCCTGGTGAACAGTTTTGGAGAATTTGATGTTTCTGCATTCAAAGAGATAGGAGCTGCACTTGCATGCCTCATTCAAAGATGGCCACCGAGTGACATGACTTGCCTTAAAGGGAATTTGATATTATTCAGTACAAATCATTTTAAATGTTCATACTTTTTGTTATTATTTATATATTCTGTCAGAATCAAACTTGCATTGCCTGCATGAGCACAAAGGCTTTGTCTTAGACCTAACCACCAAGACCATGGCTCAGATTTTTCAAGTTTTACATTAAAACTTTTCAAAGTCATGTATGCTACTGTATACCAATTCTGTCTGTCTGTGAAGCATGTGCGTTTGGCATGTTTTGCAGGCATAGCCAGTGAGCTTCATGCATTATGTAGCACGGCCAGAGCCACGCTTCCAGTGAGGAAAGCACGTCGTCTGTGGAGAACAGGGATATCTAACCTGAATTTGACATTTCCTAATATCCTACTCTAAAAGTTTTTTGTTTCAGGGAGATAGGGACGGTAATTGCTCCACCACAAGAAAGACTGGCGATCCTACTGGGTATTGTGGCTGACTGTGGGGACGAGGAGAGATTGGAACGTGGTAATTGCGAAGACAAGGGGCCTGAGAATAAATGGAGAAAAAAATAGTTCCTCACTGTCAGCGCTGGGAAGGTCAAAAGTACAAGCGTGTGATATCCGCGCATGTTACAGCATATTATGCACAACGCACACATGGGATCTAAATCTTTTCTTAGATACCCATTGAGGCTGAGATGATCCGCGCTGAGGTAAGAAGACAGGAGCCATAAGATGCATCATGTCAACAGTGTGAGGTTACGGTTAATATAGCGACGAGGTCCCGGCTCTCCAAAAATCACTATTCCATTATTTGATTAATGCGTCGCTGCTATTGTCACAATACATACATTTCCCTCGTAAGATGAAAGACAAACAGGTGCAATTTATTTCTCCAGATTAAATATTGATCAGCGGTTCTATACCAAGCGTCAGGTGTCTGTCTGAAAAATGAACGCAAAAGGGTTTTTTGGTACAGATACAGTCTTTTGGCTGCGTTCACCTTACTGTCCTTTGACATGAGATTAATCGCTGCTTGGTAGGGGTGGGCAGTATGACCAATTTAATATCAGATGAACTATATACACTGAAAAAAAATAAGGTGTAGAAACAATTTTCACTCAAAAATTGTTTGTAAAATTCACAATTAATTACAAAGACGCATTGTTAAATTTTGAGGTTAACAATATTTGTTAACAGTGTATTTCTTGACACTGGATATATAGTAAAATAATGATTTATATTTTAAATAACCATAGGACAGTTTTTTTTTTTTTTTATAATAATACTAATAAAATCATTGTATAATCCAGTGAAATGAAAATACATTTTATTATTCTCTCTTTATTTACAGTAGAACTTGTTCTACTCAAAGTTGATAATTCATTACAAAAAAAAAAAAAAAAAAAAACTCACCTTTTGCAATGCACTGTAAAACACGTGTTGCATATAAAAGCAAGAAAACAGTCAAATTTACATTATGAATTTTAATTCTGATTGAAACGGTTGTTAAAATTGGAAATAGTCTGTAAAATTTTACATTATTGCATCAAGTTTACTTACAGGAGAACTTTTATTTATAGTAGAACTTGTTGGTCGCAAATTAAAAGATGCTTATTCATAACAAAAAGAATTAATCTCATATTTTATAATCCAAAACACTTTGTATGTTGCCCATAAAAGACCAAAAACAGTAAAATAAACATTATAAAGCTCATTTCTGACTTAATTGTGATTTTAATTACTTGAAACTGTTGTTTAAAAAAAAAAAAAAAGAAAATAATCTTTGTCGGTGCAGCAGGTTATAATTTGAAACATTACCTAATTTAAGTATTTTATCAATCAGTCTTTAACCTGTCTTAGTTTAGATTAACAAAACACCTAAAACAATAAAATTAACATGATAAATCTAATTCCAGACCTAATTCTGATAGGGATTCTGTTTGAAACCATTGTAAAAAAAAAAAAAAAAAATGTATATACTGTAACATTCTACATTATTGCATCAAGATACAAGTTTCAACCTTAATATTAGAACTCAAACCTAATTTAAGTACAAAATCAATCAGTCTTCCTCCTGTCTTAGTTTAGATTTCAACAGTCTAAATCGGAGAGAGGACGGTCAACTCGTATGGCAATCACTGTGATGCATTGTTATTGTTACAATACATGATTCACAGTGCAATAAGTATTGTGTTTTTTTTTTTTTTTTTTCAGCATAAATACACCAAGTATTGCAGAATATCAATCTTTTTTTATTTGACTGCTATGAGATGTTCATATGACAATCCTTGCAAAATCATGTGTCAGACTCATTCTAATAACCGTCAAAAAAGCCAGAAAAAATGAAACGCAGTGTAAACAATACCATGTCTTGAGTACTTGTAAACTCTAGGGATGTGAATTAATCTATTTCTAATGAAAAAAAATGCATTCTTATATTTGTAATAACTCCTTCAAAAACAGCCAGAAACCTTGTGATTGATGTGATTGATGATCAGGTGACTTTCTCAGACCACATTGCTAAAACTGTCCGGTCCTGCAGATTTGCTTTATTCAGCATCAAGAAGATCAGGCCCTTTCTTTCAGAACATGCTTCACAACTCCTTGTTCAAGCGCTTGTTCTGTCCAGGCTAGACTATTGCAATGTTCTCTTAGCAGGTCTTCCAGCCAGTTCTATCAAACCTTTACAATAAACCCAGAATGTGGCAGCAAGATTATTTTTTTAATGAAAATAACACACATCACACCTCTGTTTATCAGTTTGCAACCAATAGCTACCAATAGCTGTTCACATTAAATTCAAGGCATTAATGTTTGCCTACAAAACCACCACTGGCTCTGCACCCCTTTACCTAAATTCATTACTTCAGAGTTCTGTGCCTCTAGAAGCTTGCATTCTGCAAGTGAACATCACTTTATTGTGCCATCCCAAAGAGGCACAAAATCACTTTCACACACTTTTTCATTAACTGTTCCCTCCTGGTGGAATGACCTGCCCAACTCAATTTGAGCAGCTTGAGCAATTTGAGTCCTTAGCCATCTTCAAGAATTGGCTAAAAACACATCTCTTCCATCTTTATTTGACCCTCTAACTCTAGCGCTCTCTATTCTAATTCTATACTTAAAAAAAAAACTTTTAGACTTGCACTCTATTCATTTACTGCTTGTTTTCTTTAAAAAAAAATCTTATCTTTTTGTATTCTGTCTGTTTTCTTTTTATTTATTATACAATTATCAAAAGCAAAAAGGCCTCTATCACTAGCGTGCTCTATTCTTTTTCTATTCTATCTGTTTTCTTTTTATTTATCATATAAAAACAAAAAAAAAATATATATATACTATCATACTCATACTAAGTTGTTCGAAAAACACATTCTTTTTTCACATATTTTACATTATTACGACACCTCTGTCCCCAGTCTGGTATGAACGGCTCGAATAGTTCCTGTATCAAATGAAAGCCCGCTTTCTGAAATAAAGAAAAAGTGCTGTGATTGGTGTGTGTGTGGCCAGTGTGTGTTGTGATTGGCAGCACTCAGCGCCTGGTCAGGAAATGTCATGCCCCTTACCTTAGCCGCCTGCTCCAAGCTTCATTGTAAATATAGCATCAAAATCAAATAAATTTGAGCGTGATTTAAACCCGGATGATTGTAACCGCTCTAAGTTAGTCTGCCTTGGGAAAGCTAGCGTGTCTCCGACATTGTGATAACACTCATTGCCTTCTCTAGTGCAGCTCAACCAGGTCTCGTCCCATTCGTCGATCTTTGTGATATCACAAATCCCGGAAAATATGCGTTGTAGTCCAAACGAGTCGTTCGTTGTAGTTTTTGAGAAGTGATTTCTGTTCAATAGAATATCTCCTT
This sequence comes from Cyprinus carpio, assembly GCF_018340385.1. Taxonomy (NCBI): domain Eukaryota; kingdom Metazoa; phylum Chordata; class Actinopteri; order Cypriniformes; family Cyprinidae; genus Cyprinus; species Cyprinus carpio. The sequence continues at coordinate 16,226,845 of NC_056621.1, read as the reverse complement.
TTGAATTGGACTTTGAGCTTTGTAATTTTGCAGATATTTTAATGCTCAAACAGCAACATTACAGACTAACTAAAGTTGAAAAAGTGAAAAAGCATAATAGGACCACTTTAATGTTAATTTCTTCAATCCTAATAAATTGAAATTATTTTACGAAAAAAAAAATCTACTTTTTTGGTAACATTTTGTTAACATATAGGAATCATTGGTAGAAATGATTCAGTGGTTTCATATTTTTGCAAGGGACGTGTCTTTTAGATTAATTTGAGGCAACTTTCAGTATTTTGGCAAGGATACAAACAATTGCGCCGTGGTTATATTGTCTTTTCACATCTGAATTACTGTTTATAATGGTTTGGTAGCAAAGGAGATCAACAGACCCACCGCAGAGAGCAAGTAAGGAAGGAAAATGGATGGAGTTGAAGAGAGGGAGCAAATTTGTAAGGAAAAGTGCCAAGAGCCGCAGTTACTGACATAAAACAACAAGTTATCAAATCTAATTAAATCCACAAGGCTGGAGGGAACAGTGTCGCTTATTGCGGCGTATGTTACACTAGTCACACAACACGACGAAACATTAAAGAGCCGTCACATTGATAACTAGATGTCGGTACATTTCACTCTGGATGTTGAGACTGAGAAACAACTTTTATAAGAGAGCATCGCTTTCAATTATAATACTTTTGAATACATATGGATGTGTACCTGTGTGTGGGTGTGTTTCTATCCTAACTGTACTGTGGGGACTATCTATCTATCTATCTATCTATCTATCTATCTATTGTAAAATACTATAACAGTTTAAAATAATTGTTTTCTATTTTTTTTTATCTTTTACAATACAATTTATTCCTGTAATGCAAAGCTGAATTTTCAGCATCATTACTCCAGTCTTCAGTGTCACATGATCCTTTAGAATTCATTCTAATATGCTGATTTGCTGCTAAAGAAACGTTTATTATTATTAATGTTGAAAACAGTCGTGCTGCTTCATATTTTTGTGCAAACCATGATACATGATTTTTTAGGATTCATTAAATGGAATGTTCAAAAGAGCAGCATTGATTTAAAACATTTTTTAAAAAAGCCTTTAGTTTTGAGTTTAATGCTAAATAAATGTATTAATTATAGGTAAAATAATGATTTTTCTGACCCCAAACATTTAAACAAAAAATGTTCATCTTCACCTTTTTATTTTATTAGCTTGTCCTTGTGTGTGTATTTGTATGTTGTTATTGTTGTGTCTTTGTTTGGACCGAGTGTGTCCTTAATACAGTTTGATTGATTGATTGATTGGTTGCTTGATATTAAAAATAGTGAAGTTTCATCTTTGGAAAAGCAAGTCTGAGAAATTCCATCATTGGACATTCGTGTCACATCATGTGTTCTGAGGCACAAGAAGTTCACGAATATCCATCTCTGAGAAGTTAGTTTTTGCCTTTCCAACTTGGCTCAGACGTGTGCTGCACTCCCATCTGCTCTTTTTTCCCCACTTTCTCTCTCTTTCTGACATTTAAATAGATCTGCCTTCATTTGTAACAAAAAAACAACCTTTGCATTGGCCTGCGGTTGCCAAAGGAGACTTGTGATGATTTGAGTGTCGTTTTATGCATGACACAAAATTAATTTCCCAAATAAAAAGGGGGGAAAAGATTGATAGCTAATGGAAAAGAAAAACCCAGGAGTCGTTATTTTGCTCCGGACCTCCCACTGACAATCTAGAAACCCTCAATCAGTCATAAGTCATCAACATACTGTTGCTACAATTAAATCAATACACGCGCCTTTAATTAAATTCAGATTTTTCTCGCCCCTAGAATAAAACATGCGTGAAGGCTGAGAAAGCATCCACTGTTGTATGTGTTTTTTCAGTGGCGGTTGTCAGCAAAGTGGGCTGTATCTCTCTTCTTCATCCAAACGGAAGAAGAAGAAGAAGGGGAGGCATAAATTACTGTAGCTTCTGCAGGGGCGAAATAAAAAGCATGGGGAAATAATGGGTGTATTGAGTTTACCCGCTGTTATATAATTTATATATTGTGTTAAGCCATCCATCAACACCTCCGAGACATAAGTATGCCCCACTCTGATACCAAAACCGAATGAAAGGGACCTGGATACACTATCAGCTAATTACAGAAAGCATTTTGTAGCCTTCTGTAAGGCAAGTAAATGCTCCATAGTCACTTTAAAGGAATAGTTCATCCAATATTCTATCGTCATATTCTGCCGTTTCAAACCTGCATGAGCTTCTTTCTCCTGCAGAACACAAAAGAAGATATTTTGGAGAGTGTCGCTAACCAAATAGTTCAATTCAACTCAAAGCGCCAGAAAAGTATAACAAAAAAGGTTTCACTTGCTGACAGTAGTAACAGCTATAAACATAAATGTTGCTGCCGTATTTTCCAGTAGCTTTCTTATTCAAAATAAAGATGTTGTTAATCAAAGTTGGTTTGTGTCCGTCATCAAAGTCTAAATTTAATACACTTGCCAACTGCTTGTCGATGACTCCTGGAATTTTAGATGCGTTGCTGATTTTGAACATGTGCACCCTAATGAGGGAAGACAGCCTCTTTTTGTTAGCATCTATGCAATGACTCACTAAGGATTAGAAAGGATTTGATGTTGTGACTCAAGCTTCAGGCTCAAATAAAAAAATCACTCACTCACTTACTTATTCATCGACCGAACGCCGCCTCGCATCCATGTCCTCCCGGCATTACCGAACACTCGTGGCGAATTTGCCTCCATTTTGCTGACAGCGTTCTGATGGAACGTCTCAATACAGCCGTCGGCGTGATGGAAGTCATGCGTTGGTGGCAGTGAGGTTTATGGCCCACATGAGTGATGGTCGTCTGGAAGAATTGTTTGAAGGACACTTGGTAATAATAGTGGAAGGGCCAACTGTTTAGTGGAAGAAAGAGAGAGAGCAGTAAATATGGATAGATGGATGAGCGCTTGGTAAAAGTTATTCAAGGTGAAGAAGCACCAAGTCGCCTACAGCATGAAAAACAGGAGATGACAAAGTAGGGCTGTGCAGCTCAGTGGCTCAATATACTGTGCAACAATGGGAACATGGGAACTAGGTAGAGATTTTGATCTATACTGTACCGTGGTCATGTTCTAATCGAGTAAATAAATGTGGTAAAAAAAAAAAGTGATTTTTTTTATTTTTTATAAATTAATTAAAAAAAATAAAATTGTTTTCATGTTACACCTGCTATTAAAATTCAGTGTGTCTTCTAAATGTTCACAACAAAACTAACTGTTAATATATGTATATATATATATTCATTTATTAATGTATTTATAATACATTTATTCAGCAAGAATGCATTAAATTGGTCAAAAATTACAGATTTATACTGTTGTGAATATTTACAAAATACCAAATAAAAATAAATGATCTTATAAATTCTTGAAGTTTGTAATATTAGTAATATAAATTATACATACAAGTTTTAGAGTAATTTGGTTGTTAATTTGGTGTATTTTTATTTATTTATTTTACATTTTACCTAAGGGAGTTAGATGACTAAAAAAAAAAAAAAAAAAAAAGAAAGAAATTTTAATGAGCTCACTTATTCATAATTTTTATTTTTGGGGGTGACATTATTCAAAGCAGCATACAGTATATAAACATGCATATTAGAATATAATATAATTAGAGCAATATATAATTGATATATAAATGATTTATGATTGTGTTAAATATCACACATATTGTAATATCTAATTGTAAATTTAGGATTAAACATGAAACAAAAAAAAATACAACTCTTTTATGCAAATTACTTATGTAAGAGCTGTATGTACAGCATATGTTGTCACTGATTCTGTTATAATATCATGCAGTCCTTGTTTCAGCCACATAACTGATGCTCAGAGCATTGAAGTTGTGCTTTTCCTCACTAGTCCTAGTCCTTGTGTCACGAGTAGTGAAATCTGAATGTTGATGTTGAACCGCTTCTCAGTCTCACAAGCCATTTAGATGTATATAAATCACCTTCTGCATTCACCAGATGTATTTAATCATAAAACTCCCTAAGAAGTTTCTCTGAAATGCCCGGAGAGTGTTTTGGTGCGCTAGCTTTGGCAGTGCTTCAGCTCGTACCTTCCAGCGACACGAGCAGCGGTGTAGACAAGGTGCGGAGAAATGCAGAGACACCTGCTTGTTCTTGTCGCCATGTTTTGCATAATTTGAGCTGCTCGCTTTAACCGACTCCTCTGAAATCAACTCTTGGATTTCGCTCATTCTCCTACAAACTTTCCATTTTCCCTGACGGGAGATTAACGGTCATCTTTCCCAATGCCTTTTTGAACTGTCTTTTATTATTTCCTTATTTATGCACATCACATTTCTATTTAAAATGTCATTTTAATGAACTCCGTCATTATGGCCTATGAATTTTTAATTTCCGTGTCAACTTCTGACGATTGCTGCTGGAGTGTCTTTCTAACCGCCTCACTGTCTCTTCACTCTTAAAAATAATCAATGGTTCCATGAAGAACATCCATGGAATCTTTCCGTTTCACAAAAGGTTCTATATAGTGGAAAAGGTTTATTTAAATGATTCAAATGTCCTTCACAAAAAAAAAAAAAAAAAACAGTTCGTTGAGGAACCAAAAATGGTTCTTCAGTGGCATCCCCCTTTTTTTTTTTTTAAGAATGTTCTTGGACTTACTGTGAGGAAATCAATACAAACCTGGATGTTGTTTCGACACACACAACCAAAAAGCCCACCACAGACTTTGACCTTTCACCGTAGCCTTTCATCGAAGGTCTTCATTGGAGCCAAGACCCCTCAAGTAGTCGCCAGTTTGAAGAAGGAGCGTCTACCAATCTGAGTGCCGCCCACACCCACTTTTTTATCCTCAACATCCAATTCCACCCCTATCCAGACCCCAATCAGGTCCAGATTCTGTCTCTAAGCCCCGTTCTGTTCAGTCGACGGACTCTTCCTCGTGCGATAAGGTGAACGTCTGCCTCAGCCTGACAAACCTGCTCTTGCCGTGCCAGTGCCTTGTGCATGATAATTGAAAATTTCAGCATGATTTTAGAAAATGTCATTTATCTTGCTGAGCTCTGCCTAATGCTGCTGCCCTTTAATGTTGGTCTGGGATCAGATTAGTTGTATCTGTGGCAGTAGGGTTTGGATGGAGAAAACTGGCATCAGATCAGTATATGAACACTCGAGCAGCTTCCTGAACGGTTACAAATGTCAGTTTTCATTTTGAAAAAGGGGGTTTGATTTTTGTCAAATTACTTTGCTTTAGTATTATTATGGATTGTACTATTAATGATTACTATTAAAAATAATTGAGTGCCAAATAAAAGTCAACATTTGTTTATTTAGTCAGCACAATACTTAGAATTTAATAAGAATTTATGTTTCTCTCCTCCTGGTTTTTGAGCTGAAATGACCTAGACATTCATGGACCTACATTGTTTTCTTTATTTATTTTACAGTTAGTAGACACATTCACCAAAGCGATTTACAAAGCATTCAGCTCTTACATTTGATCAGCGCATATTTTCCCTGAGAATCAAACCCTTGACCGTTATTCTGTTAACACAGCAAACAGTTTTTGTTGTTGCTTCTGACACAATAGAGTCACGTCTCTGTGTTTTTCCAGTATTTTGTGCTTTGAATGTTGTTTTAGGTTGCCATGTCATATTGAAAACAATTGAACAATCACATTCTGCTCTCTTCATTTGCATCCCGTCTAGCTGTCACATATAAATGCCCTCATAATAAAAGCATCCGATTGGTATCTGGTGCACTTGACTGTAAACCAGCACAATTATACATTTCTTTAGACAGACCAGTCGATTTTAAAATACGGCATGGTTTTTGTTTCACGTCAGAGCTGTTTTTAGACAAGCTGAATGTATTTTCCGTTTCGTACTATGCACTTGTTCCAGCTTGGCAGTGGTTTTACGTACGGAGAAGGTGCGAGAAGATACGGAGGCTCGGTAGATGCGAGACAAAAGCCCAGCATCAGAGTTGTTACGCAGGAACAGTGACGCTCATAAGGACGTCTGTAACGGGAAAGACACTCTCTCATCCTGATGCCAATCTGGATTTTCTTTGTCAGCGGCTAGCGAGTGTGGGCTGTGCCACTTTTTTTTTCTTTCCGCCAGAGAAAGGGAGGTGTTGCTGTGTTATTGAGAAAGACAATCCTTCTCCAAAGATGAGTGGGTTAACAGGAACCATTAATTGGTTTAGCAGGATTTCATAGGGACTCTAGTTCCGGCTTAGCTTGCAGGCGGAAAAATGGTTATATTCAGATGCATTCAGCTCCTACTTGTGTTTTTTGCCTCTTTTTTTTTTTTCTTTGCAAATGATCTCAGTGAGAGGAGAGGCTGTTTAACATTTGCTTTTAAGCCTGAGGTTTTGATTCGGGGATCTGGAGATTAAAATAAAGTAGAGTTTGTACGCACGTCATCACTTTTAATGTTGAATTCAAAACCAGAGCTGTCATATATTATTCAATGAGTTTTCTTTTTTTCCTGCCGAGCGCTATATGCCGCTTTCACGAGACTTGCTGCTTTCAGTCGAGCTTAAAGATACAATGCTCAGCACAACCAGGGTGCATTATAGGGGAGGATGGAGGGGTCTGAGCAACTAAGAATTAGCATTTGAACCCCACCAAAGGAAGGGTCTTGGATCTATCCACTGGTTGTTGATTGTATTTTGAAATGTAGGAGCTGTACTCAAAAATTAATTGGAGCTTGCAGTCAATTGTAGGAAAGGGGCGTGGTTTAAAGTGGGTTAAACGATTGGAGAATTCCCAAGAACGTCATCAGAGAGAAGTCTGTTTCACCGGAAGATAGATTGACATTTTCATTAACCCTTTGATGCACAAGCTATGAAAACTACTTCTAATGCACAACACGGGTCTAAAATGACCCGTATTCATTTCCTATGCTAATTCATACTTCACTGGGCATTTTTTTAAATCAGTTTATTTCAGCATTCAGTATTTCCTGATCTATAAGTTCCATGATCCATGAATATTCAAAATATCTTTTTACAATGACCACAAATTAATATTAATTTTTTTCCTAGGTTTTTTGTTACTACATCAAGTTTAAGTCAAAAATGACCCATCTATGCATGCATGATAAAACAAAGAATAAAGACATTTTGTTAGAATAATTATTTTAGTAGCTATTTAGACCAATATATTTAATACTTGAAATATGTTTATTTGCCACTTTGTCACACATAACATACACATATCACTGATAACCGATAACACTGAAATTGAACTGTCTGTAGTGCAACTGTAGTGAATTGTAGTGAATGTGACCGAATAGGTGAAAATAAACTAACAAAACAAAATCACACAGGTACAGCGCCATCTCAAATTGCCATCTCAGTGCTTACATGCCTCAAAAATGAAACTACACGTTTGTACTCCTTGCACACAGGCCTGTTGCAGTGGAAACGCTAGCAGTCTTTGGCAGCTGGGCAGATCCTGGGCCTATTCCTCTTCGATTGGCTCTTCTGTCTGATATATACCTGAGGCCAGGTGGTGCCTGTGTTTTGTTTTTATCCTACATCTTCCTATTGTCTCTGTAGTAGGGTTTTGAAGGTGGGATGTGCCCTGCAAGCACCTCTTCATATGTGGCACGACAAGCTCTTTGACCAGCTCCTTGATGAATAGCTGTCATGCATTTATTACACCATTTTTTCCCAACACTGTTACTGGAGGCACACCAACAGTGCACATTTTGGATGTTTCTCTTATCTGATCAATATATTCTGGTCCTGGAGTCTCTACTAACAAGATGATGAGTTGATTCAGCTGTGTTTGATTAGAAAAGGTTGGAAAATGTGTGGTGTTGGGCTGTTTCTCAATTCCAAGAATGCAGAGAATGGACTTGTGTTCTTGTGGAGACCGGTCTTGCCAGGCTTCCTTGAAAGAACGAACTCAGAAGGACGCGAGAACACAGAACTCATCTTTGTGAGAATTGAGATGCGCTGTGTTCTTGCTGCTCAACTGACAGCCAGTGCTTTATAAGGAGCAAGACGCAATGCACAAATAATAACACATAACATCACAAACGAATGTCATAACACTTTTAAAACATTTATTTCATTTTATTATAGACAATATTTTCATATTATGCTATAGCTTTTTATGGCATGTATTTGTGAAAATGATTAGGCTATTTATAATGTTACATATTTCATTGTCAATGTTAAAATTCTTTTCAATATGAAAGTACGACAGAAAGTAATTATGGATTTCTAAATTAATTATGTTTACTTTCACGAGCTGTCACGTATTTGCGCGTTTGCAGTGAGAATCTCTTAAATGAGAATGAGAAATTTAAAGCTTACAGGCTTCCATACGTCGTCCTCCCGCAGTGCCTTCTGGGATTTTTTTAACAGTTCGATTCTCTCAAGTCTGCATTTAATGCATCCTCGATTTCAAGAACACATCCGGGTATTTTCATGCATCCTCTGTACTTGCGTTCTTGAGTATTGGAATTGAACTTTGACGGTTAATGATGACGTAGATAGAGAAAACAAGGACGCAAGATCGCATAACAATGCATATTGAAAAACGACCTTGGTGTACCTCAAGGAACAGGGTTGGGAAACACTGGGTTACACCACCCATGTAATCAGGGTGTTGCTCACTGAAGTTGGTATAGGCCAGGGGTGGCCAACGTCAGTCCTGGAGAGCCAGTGTTGCTCACTGAAGTTGGTATAGGCCAGGGGTGGCCAACGGACCACTCTGGATCAGGATCTAGGAGAGCTGGATTGCCTGACCCTGTGGCACATAGTCTAGGTCATCAGCATCAGATATTTCGGACTCTGGATCAAGACTTAGAATTTCCTGATCTTCCCAATCATGCAGCATCTCTGCAAATACTAACTAACTAAATACACTCTAGATCAGTGGTTCTCAAACTTGTCCTGGAGGATCCCTAGCCCTACACATTTTGTATGTCTTCCTTATCTAACACACCACATTCAGCTCAAATTAAAATAAAGATTTGTGATGATCAAAAACAAGTTAATTGAGGAATTCCTGGAATTCAGAATGATTAAAGTAATTTCTTGCAAAGATATAGAAAAATTAAACTCAGTCGGGTCACTTTAAACCCATGTTGTGCATCAAAGGGTTAAATATTATGAGTGTAAGTAAATAAATACATACATAAATACATACATAAAAAAAAAAAAAAAATCCTCCACGGACAGATTGCTCACAAAAGATCTATAGCATGCATTTACAAAACAGATTTTAAAAGTATTTTTTTTTTTTTTTTTTTTTTTTTACAAAAGTCTTATTACATATTAATTTATAGTACAAATAATTATATTTAAATAAAAAAAAGGTTAAAGGTGTTTAAAAAAACATTGTTTCCACAACCACAAAAGTTAGATTCAGATAATTAAAAAAAAAAAATTGCTCAAAAACATGCATTTATAATAAACAAATGAGGTAAATTTTCATTCCTTGTCACCTTGCTCTTTTTAGAAGTCTAGTAGATTAGTGCAAATAATTACTGCACAATAAAGAAATATTGCAAGTTGCTTCAGATGTTTTCTTAGTTCTTAGAACTCATAGATCTCAAGATACATTTTTAAATTTAACCATTTTTATCTTGACCACCATAGAAAAGTGGCATGTGACTGGCACATTTTCAGTGATTTACAAAAATAATAATAATAAAAAATAATAATAATTTATTATTATTATTATTATTATTCATAGTAGTAGTAGTAGAGGTAATAGTAGTTGTAGTAGAAGTAGTAGTATCAGCAGTAGTAGTAGTATTTTATGATAGTGTCACAATAATATAATGTTGTGTAGTTTACAAAAGTCACCAGAGGTAACCATAGCAAGCATAAGTTGCTTAAGCACATAATGGATTTACTTGTTATGAAATATATTTCAGAAATGCTTAAACATTTTTAAGATAGATAGCTAACTGTGCTAGCAGCACCAAAGAATGTTTTGCATTACGTGAGACAAAATACGCAACTGCGCATTTTGAAAAAAAAGAAAGAAAAAAAAGAAAATCAACTCTCCTTAAGAATTTGCATTTTGAGCCCGCATTATTAAATATCCTTGAATAACTATGTCTAGTTTTTTTTTTTTTTTTTCCTGTAAAGAACCTGAAGCAGGCTCGGTGATCTATAACCCAGACGGCAAGAGGATGTGTTTTTAATGTGTAGGCCCCACGGGAGCCGGAGCGAGTCTGTTGTCGCTCTCTCTTAACCAAATTTATTGCCACTCTATTTTTGATACCCTAACAAAGGCAGCCGGTCGGCCGCTCCCGGCTTATTTGTCAAATCGCTGCACCTGTGAGTTCCTGCGCAGGAAAAATTCGTGACTGGAGCACTCGGGCAGGAATAAATCTTTTTCTTTCAATCCCCTGTTGTTTTTTGGGGGTGTTTCTCTGTTTGGTGCCAAAACAGCGAGGCTATGAATGAGTGGTCTCTCTCGTGAAGTGTAGTGGTGAAAGCCGTGATAAATTGTGTTCGTTCTTGACACCTTCATTGGGTTATTTATGGTTCATTAATTGAACAGAAGAGGAGAGTTGTTGGCACAGTGGGGGGTTTGGGGGCCGTGCAAGACCCGGTTTCTATGTCTTTGCCTGGGTAAGACCCTCAGGGCTGAGAGGAATGAGTGAGAATGAGAGTGTGCCTCGATTTTCTTCAGGTCTTCTCCCTGTTTACTGAAGAACGACAGAACATTCATCAGAAAAGGAGAGAGAAATGGACAGTCGTACACTGTCTGCCCTCACCCATCTCGTCCAAAATCCTGGTTTTGCCCTTCCACATAAGACATAATTTAATGGGGATGATGTAGAGGCATGTCCCAACCACTTTTGCCATGGCAGATTTTGTCCCCACCATTAATAGAATAGCTTTCTGCATGTATTTATATCTTTAAACTTTGCATTTATTGTTATTATTATTATTATTTTTTTTTTTTTTGTATAATCATTTTGGATGATATTTAGTATTTTGGTTATAAAAAAAATGACATTCATAAGTAGTATCAAAATTTAAATATTTGCCCATTTATTGTATGGCCGCTCAATTCCTACTATTGGGCTATTTTCACATAATTAATACTCATGAGCAAACCCGCCAAGTTTTGCTTTTTGGCTTCCTGTGTATTCTAGTGAAATCACAAAACAAAATGCAAACAAATTTTGCAACCCAGGCTCACTGGAAAATGGTATTACATTGTTTCGTGCGCATATCATGACACTTTCAAAGTCAAATGTCCAGTAAGTGGTGCCAAAAAATGTCCGGTGAGTGAATGTGAATCTGGCAAAGATTTAGGATGTTGGTTGTTGTGTGTAGCGCAGCAGTTTGAAAATGAAATGCCTGGTGAGCGAACGTGAATATGACGATGTTTTATTACATTGGTTGTTGTGCGAATCACAACTGTCTGGAAATGAATTGTCCATTGAATAAATGTGAATCAGGCAACGTTTAATAATATTTTTCTTGTGTGTATCATGACAGTTTGGAAATAAAATGTCCAGTGAGTGAATGTGAATCTGGCAATGATTTATAACAGTTTTTGTTGTACATATCACAGCTATTAGTAAATGAAATGTCCGAATATGCCAGCGTTTTATTTTATTGGCTGTTGTATGTATTGTGGCAGTTTGGAAATTAAATATCCAGTGAGTGGTGCTAAAAGTGTTTAGTTTTATCTGAAACAAATGGATATAAATATGCCAACCTTTTATTTTGTTGGCTATATCATGGAAATTTGGAAATTAAATGTTCAGTGAAAAGCGCTAAAACATTAATGCTCTATCGCGTTTGTTAAAATGACATCCCACGTGAACTAAACTCTACCCAAAACCCAACCGATTGTGTAAACAAACAAAATTGAGGTTAAACCACATTTACTGAAGCAATCATTGTAACAAGTTCAGAAGCTCAGTTCTCTTAACTTTAAATTTTAAAGGAATGACTCATGAAATGCTGTATCAGGTGCGCTACAGAGCAAGTTTACTATGTCAGAAAAGCAATACATACCTAGTTGGTTATGTGATGCAAATGTCAAAATGTATTAGTTTACAAATCATGCACAAAATAATAATGCATAAAAGTGTGGATTAGACTCTGTTACATTAAAATATTTGTTTATATCCCAATTAGTATTTATAAGCTCAGCTTTTGCCATTTTGTGACATACAGTAACAACTGGCACATCTGTGAACTGCTTCTACTTTTTATCAAAGTTCTGCCCTCTGAAAACCCCCCAAAAACCTCTTTTAAATCCCTTAATGTGTGTTCATTTGGTTCTAGGAAGGAAGTGCGTTAATCACATTGAGCCAGGAATTGCACTGTAGGTGCTGAGTTCCTCTCACAGCTCGGAGAATGAAACTCACTTCTCAAAGAAGCGAATGAAGCTACTTGTTTTGTCTTTCCTTCAGTGGAAGACTGGAAGTTCTGCCACCGAGCAACACCCTGGAGTATAAACACTCGAGTCTGGTGGTACGATCCGACGCACGAGTAGTGTATTAAAGCCCGTGCTTGTCAGCATATGGCTTCTCTCATTTTATCAGTGAAACATCGAGTTGGTTCCTTTTGATATCAATCTCCTTTCAAGGCCCTTCAAGTCTTTCAAGGAGAAAGGGGCACTTCAGACATGAGCCTGCAAACACGCTCTTAATTAACAAGTGGATTAACGGTGCTCGTTTTCATGGAGAGGAGTAGCTCAAAGCACTTCAAAGGGTGACTGGAATGCAGCTTGAGGTACAGTAATGAGGGACGGCTGAAGAACAGAGCAAACTATGGGACTTCTATAGATCCTTCTCTCACTCTCACTGTCTTATTTTTGCTATTCGTTAAGGCAGTCACTACTACTGCACTTACTTTGGGTACAGGATTTGAACAAACCCTAATAGATTTTGGGCCTATTTTTCCATTTTATCATCCTAAATGCACCTCAGATTGTACAACCTAGCAATTATTGTAAAGAAATCAAAATGTGCAGTTGTGACCCAGAAGAGCTATTTATTTGACAACAGGTTCCATTAGTTAATATATCAACTAACATTAATCAACAATGAGCTACATTTGACCCAGTGTTTTTAATTTAATTTTATTTAATTTTATTTAATTTTATTTATTTATTTATTTATTTTATTTTATTTTATTTTATTTTATTTTATTTTATTTTATTTTATTTTATTTTATTTTTAAATCTTGTTAAATCTAAAGTTAACATTAGTTAATATAAATACAACTGTTAAATGTTTGTTCATATCAGCTCAGGTTCATTTAATAATAATAGCATATACAACTTCTGATTTTAATAATGTAGTGGTAAATGTTACAATTAACATGAATTGAGATGAATGAAAAAATCGAATATTGAGAATAAAACATTTTCAAATGCAAGCCAGAGCATGTTTGGTCAATAGGATTTCACTGTGGCTGGGGTTGTGCAGCATGGACTGTTTAGAACAAAACCTTTGGTTAACATGTAGTATATGTGATTAATCAGTTCCTTGTTCCCTCTGTTCTTCCATTGATGTGAGTCTGATTTGTTTTCAGGTGAGGACAAATCCTCCCCCTCATTTTTACAAGTACAAAGCCCTGTTCCTCTTTGTAAATGGTTCACATTTTGCCATACGTTCAGCTGCTGTAGCAGAGAGTTGAGCAAAGCTTGTGGCCGCTCCACACGAGCACTCTGTGTGTATTTTTAAAGGGGTTTTGATCTGGCAAACACATGACTGATAGTAATCTACACTTCAATTACACTACACAGCTCATCGGACGTTATCTGTCTCGCTGCCGCTGGAGGCCGAGGGCTTTGACACGGCGTCAGAGCCGGTGTGATTCAGCTTTTCGACAGCTCTCACAGAGAGGCTACACCCACCTGTGTCGATAATGAGTGCGAGTGTGTGTTTTCATGTTGGGCACCAACCTCTCTGTGTGCGTGGAGGGGCTTTTATGCTGATGTTTTTAACTCGTTCTGAGAATCAAGTTTTTTTGTTAGCATTAATCACAAGTTTAAAATACTGTAATTATATGTTTAGACAAATGTCAAAAATAAATAAGAAAATGTATTTTGCTGAAAGGAAATGTATTGCTATTACTTTTTTGAAATTTTATATTAATATGCTGTATGTTTTAACATTATTTGAATTTCATTGTCTTAATTTATATTGAATTTTTCATTGGCGTGATGCAATGACAAAAGTATTATTTTAAGTTTTGATAAAGTGTTTTATAATTTTTTTTTGTGTTTTGAAATTTTGTTTACTATTCATTATATTTTCTGCTGTGCTGCTAAAACCAAACTGAAGCTAAACTTAATAACAATAATAATAATAATTCATTGCTTTAAATAAAATAAACGTAAATATATATATATATATATATATATATATATATATATATATATATATATATATATATATATATATATATATATATATAAAATATAAAAATAAAAAAAAAAAGATTTAAAATATGATCTCATTGATACTAAAATAACACTTGTGCTGCTTTTATACAAGTCATTTTTTATTTTTTTATATTTTATTTTTATATGTATTTTTATATTTTTTAATGCAGTAAAATGTTAATTGAAATGCTAATGAAAATTTGATGGGAAATGTGATTAATTGTCATGAAAGAAATCATATACTGTAAGATGCAAATTTCGAAATATGAAGTAGAATGGTTTTATGAGACACCTGGTTCCTTTCCTATTCCAGTAGGGGTCTCTTTAATAAACTCTGACATTGTAAGGCACATGTGTAGTCTTGATAGGGCCCTTTGATGAAGTACCATCATTTGTTCCATTAGGAATGTTTTTTTGTTCCTCAGTAAGTGAACTCTCTCAAAGCAAAGCAGTGCAGAGTGTGTAGTGTGTAACAGAGTATCTCTACACAGACAGTAGGCATTTTTATGAGTGTAGTCTAGAAATGCATGCTGGGGGGTTATTTGTTTGATGTAGTGGAAACATGCTATAAATTCTGTAATATGTGCTGTTTATGGTACTGATTTGCCTCTCTCTCTTTTTTTCTCTCCCTCTCTCTATCTCTCTGAATGGTTGCTGTGTGTTGGTCTGTTCCTTTTGAATTACATCATAAAGGTAGGTGATTTTAATATAGAAAATAGTCCAACTCTTTAAACACAGTGGCCCTGAAAAGTATTGGATGCACCTGAAAATCTATCAAATTAAATCTGCAAACAAATAATATTTTCTCTAAACAAAATTTTCACTTTACTAGCCATTTTTTGCCTTTGGTTTTTGGTGATATGTTTCTAAAGCAATCTTTTTGTTTGTGTTTTTTTTTTTTTTGTTTTATGGAGGTTAGTTTGTATTTATAACAAAGTTTTGTTTTATTAGCTTGTTGTTACAGCAAGATTTTGTTTTGTGTTATTTTGTTTATCTTGTAGTTTGAACAGGGTTTTGTTTTATGTTTTGTGCCCTTTGATGTTGGTTTTGTTTTATTGAGTTTAGCTTGTGCTTATGACAAGGGTTCTGTTTTTTTTCTTTTCTTTTTTCATTTTAGCTTGTTAGATAAAGGTTAGCTTGTGGTTGTAATTTTTAAAAAGCTTTGTTTTCTTTTTCTTTTTGCTGTTTTGTTTTATAAATACAAGTTAGCTTGTATTTATGACAAGTGTTTTTTTTTTTTAAAGTTAGCTTGTATTTACATTTTCAAGTTTATCTAAAATATTGTTCATTTTGTTTTTTTTTTGTTTTTGTTTTTTTGGTGCAGAATTATTTGCTATTTTTAGATATGTAACTGTACTGTAGTATAGTAGGAAACTGTTGGATAATTATAGGACGCACTGTTTAAAATGCATAACTAAATCATAAGGAAGGATAAATTGTGTAACTGCCAAAACCAAGTCATTTTATTTAATTTGCATAAGGGCACCGTCTTAATGTGTCACTACAAATCCTGTGGCTTTTCCCATCAAAACATATGCACATCTGTTATATCTCAGCCTTTTATGTCACTTCTTGGAAAAAAGGGCAAGTTTGCATAAAACAGTGTTTTTATTTTCTGCACTTGGATTCGAAAAGCTCGAAAGGTTGTTAACTTGTCAGGACCGTTAGATCACACCTGTTAGTGACCTTTGGAACAGAGTAGTGTGCGTATGATGTGATGGTTACGATGGCGACCGCTCAGCCGGTCACACGCTGCTGCTTCCAGTTCTTACACACACACACACACACACACACACACACACACACACACACACACACACACACACACACACACACACACACACACACACACACGGATACAGTTCCAGGGTTCCTCCACTAAGTGGCAGGTACTCTGTGCTTATACATACACTTGGTAAGCAAATCAAGATGGATGATGGACAAAAAACTTTTATCAGGTTTCATATGTGGTGATATAGAGCGAGGACGGACGACATGCTTAGCTGAATGAACTGAAAAGTGCTCACACCTTCACATAGATTACCATTAAATCATTGTTTTCAGTTAATTTCAGGCTTTTGTGGCTATTTGAAAATTATTACTATTAGTATTACTATTACTGTTATTACTCTGTTTGTCAGTAGGGTCCAAAAGTCTGAGACTGCAATCAAATTCTAGAATTCAAAACACATTTAAAACTTGAAATAAATAATGTTGCATAAATACTACTACTACTACTACTACTACTACTACTAATAACTGAATGTTTTAACAAAAAATAAGAAACTTGTCTTGGTCAGTAAGTTTATTTGTGACATTTGAGTGTCTGTAATGCAAAATATGGACAGAACAAATACTAAAATAGTATTTATTTATTTATTTATTTTCAGCTTTTTGCTCAGTGTTTTGCTCATAATATAATATGTAATGGGGTAAAAAGTTATGTTAGAAAAAAAAAGGCTTTTTATTTTCACTTTTGGAACCCAGTTTTTATTATTATTATTTTTTAATTAGTACTATAATTTCAAAATTTACTATAAGATTTAATAATAATAGTAGTAATTATTATTATTATTATTATTATTATTATTATTATTATTGTGATTTTATTGTTAATATTATTTTACATTTGAAGCTGGGGTTGCCTCATTTATTTATTTATTATTTATTTTATATTATTAACTTTTTGCACTCTGCATATACAACACTGAATAACTGAATCTAAAACCATTTTTGTTTTCAGTTGCCTTGCAGATTGAAAAAAAAAAAAAAAGACTTTTTTTTTTTGGTCCTGATAGAAAAAGCCGGCTGCCTCTGTGAGTGACATATTTCCAGGCAGTCGGCACACATTGCGGGTCTCAGAAGAACATGGCTGTCACTGAGACAGTTTATTGACAGGTTCTTCAACTGCATGGGTATCTGCCTCTCTTTGAATCATCACTGGTGCTCCAGCAAATGCGATCCCCTCTGATGGGCCCCTTTAAACTCGCCTGATGTCCCTGAGCAATAAGAGAAGTGACAGATAACAAATAAGCCCATAATTATCACATCTCGGGCCCTCGTTCACGTACTGTATTTGCATAGCATTGGTGTTTTGAAAGCAAAGTGTATGAAACCTAAAGAAAACATTAATTTATTTTCTGGAATTACCAAAAAAAAAAAAAAAAAGAAAGTAGTCTTCATTCTTATGTTGTTTCAGATAAATAAGACTTCTTTATTCTGTAAAACACAAGAAGAGTTTTTAGGTAAATATTGTTTGGCAAGTCTTTTCAGTATAATGGCACTGAATAGGGTCTATCATAATTAACATTTTGTGATCCAGATTAACAAATTAATTGAAAAGGTCAGACTTGAGGAGAAAACACACACAAACATACACACAACTGATGGATATGACAATTAGTTTGCATGAGATGCAACAACCAAATTGTTCTGTTTGTGTATCAATTAGTCTGTTTATATGAACCAGATTAATGGATTTATATTAATACAACAAAACCGAATCATTCCGATTCATGTATGAATCATTCAATCTGTTCATGTGAACCGGATTAACCGATTCATATGAATATGACCGATTATTTGCATGACATGCGAAAATCGTAACAGAATATGATTCGTGTACAAATAATTTATTCAGTTTTTGTGAACCAGGTTAACAGATTCATATAAATATGACAAAACCGAACTATTCTGATACATATGAGCCAGATTAATCAATTCTTTGTAAAGATTAGACTCAAAAGAACAAATTGTTTTCAAACCATGTCAGTTTGATTTGTGTCCTAATCATTCAATCCAGTTATGTGTACTGATTAATTGAAAAGATTAAACTCAAATTAACAGTGTCAAATTTGCAAATTGGACATTGGGACTTTAAAAGACTTGAAATATAGTGAACAAGTTGTATAAACCACTTTCAAGACACTTTTATGCTGCTTTTTTGTCATTGTGGAGCTTGACTACACCAGTCCCCATTCACTTTCATTATGTGAAAAAGTGTGACCAGGACATTCTTCAAAAATTCACTATTTGGAAAGACACAATGGTGAGTAAATGATGACAGAACTTTCATTTCTAAGCAAACTATCCCATAAACTCATGGTTGTCTGTGCTGTGAGTCTGTCCTCCTACTCTAGCAACGTGGATGAACCATGGATGTAAAGCTAAAGTGCAGCGAGACAATAAAGGCTCAGGTTTGAAAAAAGGGACTTAATGGCTCAACCAGACTGAGGTCCACTAAAGTACAAAGCATACTAAAGGACAAGATTGCTCCTATTGTGTTTCTGGCTGTATTTCCCCACAGAGCAGCCTCTATCTTCCGAGACCCTGCGGGCTTCATATCAAACCTTCGAAAAAGAGGCATAAAAAAAGAACAAAAAGATAGACTGCGAGCGAAAAAGAAATAACTTTTTGGAGTACGCTGAAAATAGATCTGCAATGACTGGCTTGTAGAATTTCATCTTTATTCTAACTGGAACACAAAAGACTAATCATGGCCATCACAAAGGCCGTGTCCCCATCGCTCAGTGAGTTATAAAGGTGCAGCGGTTGCGCAGCCGCTGGATTAGATGAGAGGGGGCACTGTTCTGTGGATCTCTCTACAAATACTGAGAGAGATTTAACAAGAAAATCTGACATTTGGCTTGTTTTGAGTGTGGCATGTCTTGTAAATGACAACAGAACATGAATGCTTGTTAGCCCGTCGTGTTAAACTGACGTGTAACTCATCTCTGATTGTGGTACAGGCCTGAATGATGCCTTAAGTTGTGTGGTTTGTTCAGGAAAGCTGTGCTATTACTTTAATAAGTGATTAGTATTTTAACTGGCACAAAAAAAAAAAAATCTTAGACTTGCATTTGCAGAATGAGGTGAGGAGGGCAGTTTTGATTTATTGGATGTTTTTGATTTATTGAATTTTCTTTAGATGTTATGGTTTATGTTGGAGGATGTGGCAGATTTTTATATTGTGTGTTCTTTTTATTTATTTATATAGTAATGTATTTATTTATTTTTTTTATTAAAGTGTCTATTTGTTTTTAATTACATTTATTTTATTGTATTTTTTATTATTTATTATTTAGTTTTTATTATTTGTCATTTATATATTTGTTTTGGTTTTATTTATTTTAATACTTCATTTAAATATTTTAAATATTTTTAAATAGGATTTTTCATTATTTTTTTATTATTTTACTTAATTTATGTTAAACAATCTTTTTGTTCAATAATATTATTTTTTAATTATATATTTCATTTTTGACTATATTTGTTTTTATTTCTTTTTGTCATAATTAATTATTTTTTTACTTTATATTAAACAGTTTTTGTTTAACTATATTCATTTTAGAAATGTATTTTAATTATATTTGTTATTTTCAATTAGATCTATTTTTGTTTTCATTTTTTTTCTCTTTTTGTTGTTTATTTATTTTTTATGTTAACTGAAAAATGACTGATGAAAATCAGAATATTTTCTGTTTTCAGTTTTACTGAGTACAAGAAAGGCAGGTGTGTTTAAAGTAATTTTTTATCTAGAAACAAAGATGGGAAAAAAGAATACTTGGGATTTTTTGTGGTTTTTGATGTTTTTTGTGTCTGTGTGTTTTGTTTGTGATTTTTTTGACATACTTTTAGTTTTCTGATGGATCCCACTTTTGGAGGTGTTTTTTTTATTTTTTTTGGTTTTTTTCTGTAGTTCATTCATAAGGTGGTGCTGATGATGATCTAATTGGTGGTTCATCTTTAATTAGTTTGGCTCTTTTGCACGGCTGCCATCAGGAATTGAAAGCAGTGGAGTGATAGCTGACATCACCACCCCCCACCACCCCTTCACTTCCTCCATCCCTTCCAACCCCGTCTGATTCATTTCATCTTCATTTCCCTAGATCCTGTTTTTAAAGTTTTATTTAGGCTGTCATTTATTTAATAAGGGATTATTTATTTAGCGCATCAAATCATTCTGGAATGAATATTTATATATTTGTGGGGGTTTTAAATATTTACATGGTCCCCTCCACTTTCTCTGGTGCCAAGCCACAGTAATGAGTGTTGTTGTTGGATATGCAGCGGAATAACAAGACTGGTTTCAAAGTAAATAATCCTTTGCATATATTTGAACTTAATTGCTTTGAATGTATTATGAGAGTTGATGCTCTGATCTAAGTGTAATTTGAAGTATAAAATGGATGGAGCCGGGTCGAGGTGGTGTTATTGCATATGAATCATGTTAGTATGAATTTGAATGTTTTTCCAACTTAGCGACTAGCATTGCAACGTTTGCATTGTTCGTTTGTGAAACCCTGGTTTCCTTCTGACCTCTTGACCTGACGTCGTCCTTGCCATGTTCCGGTAATCCTGTTTTTTTTTGTTTGTTTGTTTGTTAGTTTTTTTTTCGTAACAGTCGACCTTACACACTTTCGTTTTGCTAGCATTGGTCACATCTTTAAGTGCGCAATATTTTTAATTGTAAATCACTAATTGTGATTATTTCATTTAACATAGAAACTATCAAAAATAGTTCAGTCAAAAACTGTTTGTGTGAGTAACATCTTTTTACCCTTACACGAGTATTGTGCTGTTAGCTTAGCGACATGCTAACTCCAAACTCTATTGAAATCATTGTGAGGTGAGCCTCCTGTGCGAAGATCACATTGGTACTGAGGCCTAGTGCGAACATTAGCACTCATTTTAGCCAAAATTAAATGTGGCATTGCACATATTATTTGCTTAGAAAGCAATCCCAGAAATCATTGCAGCAAAATAAGTGGTAAAAAATGTTTAGAAAATGTCCGGCAGGAAAAGAAATGTCAATTGAATAAAAACTATTTCATTCAGTTAGGAAAAGTATCAATATTCATTTACTCATTGTTTGTGTGTTGGGTCTTTTTATCTTTATTAAGAGTATTTTGCTGTTAGCTTAGCAACATGCTAGCATCAAACTCTCCTGAAATTGATTGTGAGTTAAGTCCCTTTGTGCGAAGCTCACTTTGGAACAGAGGCCTTTGGTGAACATTAGCTGAAGTCAGCGATCATTTTAGCCAAAGTCAGTTGTGGCATTGCATGTATTATTTGATGAAAAAAGCAATCCCAGAATTCATTGCAGCAAGATAAGTGGGGGTGGGGGGTCCAAAATGTCTGACAGGGAGTGAAATGTTGATTCATTCCGCATGGAAAAATAGTTCAGTTTACTCAATGTTTATGTGAGTTTTATTATTCATATTAAGAGTATTTCAGTTTACTCAATGTTTATGTGAGTTTTATTATTCATATTAAGAGTATTACGTTGTTAGCTTAGCAACATGCTAACATCAAAGATATATTTATTGTTGTTTATTATTCATATTAAGAGTATTACGTTGTTAGCTTAGCAACATGCTAACATCAAAGATATATTAGTGTTGTATAATTGGTTGTAAATAAACTTTTATTTCTTTAGTATGAAAAAGCTTAGTCATTTTACTCATGTCAGTTGTGTTTTTTTAGCCTTATTACAGTTATTGCGCTGTTAGCTTAGCAATATGCTAACATCAAACTCGAAGCTCATGTTGGAACAGAGGCCATTCCAGGCAAATGTTTATAGCCTTATGTAATGTATGGCCTAGTGCGAACATTAGCTAGAGCGTAGCACTATCTACAGAAGCTAGACTGTTCAATCAGAGGTTGTCTCCATACTATTACCACGGCCCCTAATGAGCAGCTCCTAGCAGGTGTGCAGGGTAGCACCCTGATTTGTTCTGCATGCTAAATATGGCCTGTAATCTTTATTCCTTTGAGTAGCTTATTAAAAGTGAAAGGAAGATGAAACCTTCGAGCATGCGGACCATTCCTTTTCTCCTACTGTTTATCAGCAGATCTTTTTCCTCCCTTAATATTGAGGTTATAGTAACCTTAGTGGGTGATAGATGTGGCGTGTGACTTCAGGTAATAATAGCCATGATGGATCCCTACCTGAACCCAGGAGATGTAATCTAGCAGGATGCGAAAGATAAAGTGGCAGCCGGTTGAAAGATACACACGTAGCAGCAGTGCCCATCCAGCGACTCACTTTATCACAAGGCAGACAACACCAGGGTGTCCAAATTTATGACGGCTTGCTGTGTCTTTAATTCATCAATGGTTAACTCAGCCCCAGGTGTATTCATCGGTATCTGCTGGTTGGTGAATAACGTCTTATCTAGAGAGTAAATACTCTGTTTGTTTTTCGTGTCTGTTGTTTAATTTGAATTATAATTATATAGCTTCAGATTTCAGCTGCAGAGGCATTCATGAAATTTCATTAAATTTAGAAACCATTCCTATGTAAAATGTTCAATTTAACTGAATGTAAAATTGATCTATAAATGTTTTTCTGAATGTATTTAGATTTAGTGACAAAAATAAAATAGGCCTACACATTTTTACCCTAATATCTTAATGATAAAAAAAACTTATGAATATGATTATTAATATATTTATTATATTAATATATTAATTGATGTAGCCACTCAATTAATTAGATAAATACATTCAGAAAAACATTTATAGATCAATTTTACAGTGTATATACAGTATTTATCATCAAATAAGATGATTTGCAAGCTTAAATTTTGTATGGTCTTTCAGTTTTGCAGTATTTTACGATAGAGATTTGTTGCAGGCTGGACTCAAACCTGAATTACCTACATGACAATTACAGCTCAATATCTACAATAGAATATAGTAATAGTATTTAGGGCATGAATCATCATTCAAACATGCATTTTAGCATTGCCGCAATGCTGTATTTGACCAACCAGGATCCAGGACCAAAACTATTCATTTAATATTCACTATATTGACCCCTAATTGCCGGATTGATAGTCAAGTGATGTCTAAATGCAAAAGCTAAGTGTTTTTTTTTTTTAGAATACAAAAAGCGCCACGCAACGAGGCTAATAAGACTCGCGCATATGTGTATAGCCTCACGCTCGGATCTCCCAGCGCAACAACAGCGCGCGGTACAAGGTGGCACAGTCATTGCTCCATTAGCAGGTAATTAATGACGCTCATTTGTGTAACTGTTATTAAGCCCTTTGAAAGATTGTTTGTGTTCAGATGAAATGAAACACATCCCAGAAGCCATCCATTGTGGCGGGCGAAGATTAAAAGAGCAGTAACGCTCTTTGAAAAATGTTATTTTATCGATGGCGATTTTTCACCATACCCTCTGGGCCACCACTGACAGGGAAACGCTGTAGTCCTCCTTCATGTTGATGTCCTTTTTTAG
Organism: Cyprinus carpio; assembly: GCF_018340385.1. Taxonomy (NCBI): domain Eukaryota; kingdom Metazoa; phylum Chordata; class Actinopteri; order Cypriniformes; family Cyprinidae; genus Cyprinus; species Cyprinus carpio. The sequence goes on along the minus strand of NC_056621.1, from coordinate 16,203,186 downwards.
TCTACAGTACCTGGGGAGAACAGTAAGTGTGACTGATTCATTCCTTGACCAGTAAAAGGTGTCAGCCAGGTGAGAATGGATGTGGTGGGTATTGACAAGAAGAAATGTCTGCCCTGTTGTCCTGTTCAGTCAGCACGGATAAAGAGGCTGGGAAAACGAGTGTGTTCTGAACAGAAGCTACAGCAACGCTTTCCTGGTTTTGACCAAGGGCAGGGTCTCGCTGTTAGTGATATTTTTTCCTCTGGTTTGAAACTTAGTGAGCTGCCTAGCTAGGGAGTATTTTCAGGCAAAATACAGTATGATGGCCAGAAATGCTTTCTTGGTAAGCAGCTCACTAAATTTTAAGACACAGTTCTCGTCATCAGTTCAATCTTTCGTTGGGTAGTTCAGATGCTAGCCACGCTGTATGTTTATTGTTATAGTATGTGAAAATAGCAAGGTTTGTTTGTTTGTTTTTGTTTATCTACACACATGAATTCATACCTTAAATCATCTTGTCAATGTGCGCTAACAATTTTTGGGACTTAATTTGCCAGGTGAAGGAAAAGCTGTGTTAAAATCTACTCTGAAAACCTCTGTTTCTAAAATGCTAAAATGTTTACGAAAACCTTAGCAAATGTACAGTATTGTGTCAAAAAGTACTCTCAGAAGCTTAGCATCTGTACCTTTAGCAATGCAGAACAGCATGCTAAAAACAACCCAGAAAACCTCAGTAAACCCTTTTTTAAAATTAACCATGGTTTTGTTATAGTAAAATTGTAGTAACCATGTTTTTTGGCGCATTGATTACCATTTGTATAACCAAATTTTTACGACAAATATCATAGTTAAACTATGATTAGCATAGCAGACCATGGTTAATTTGTGGTTACCATGGTTTAACTATATTAACCATGTTGTTTTGGTTTTATTTGTTGTAAAACCATGGTTAATTTTCACATAATTTATCATTTGTTTTAATTTAATTTAATTTGGTTAATTTTTAAAGTTTTTTTTTTTTTCAGCAGGGTACTCTTAACACCTTAGCATCTGTTTAGCAACAGGTTAAAACAACTGAAAAAACAAAACAAAACAAAGACGTAGCAACCTCATAATAACATGTCAAAAAGTACTCACAGAATATTAAACCTTAGCATCTCTAACTTTAGCAACAGCATGCTAAAACGAAAAACAAAACAAATCAATCTTTGTAATAGCAACATTTTAAAATATGTGCAGAGAACTATTCTGAAAACTTAGCATCTGTTTAACAATATGTTAAAAACGACACCGAAAACCTTAGCAACCTCATAACGACATCAAAAAGTACTCACTGAAGCTTAACAAAGCTCAGCAAAGCTTAGCATGAGTACCTTTAGCAACAGCATAGCAGCATTTTAAAATGTGTTTAGAGAACTTTAGCAAAAATGTTTAAAAACTTTGAAAATGTTAGCATGTTTAGCAAAATGCTAAAAGTAACTCAAAACCTTCATAGCGACATGTCAAAAACTACTTACAGAAACTTGGTAAACCTTAGCATTTAGCAGCAGCTAAATCTGAAAACCTTAGCATCAGTGTAGCTACATACTAAAAATGATTCTTAAACCTTAGCAACCTCATAGCGACATGTTAAAATGTGCTCAGAGAACCTTAGCAAACATGTTAAAATCTAGTCTGAAAACCTTAGCATCTGGATAGCAACACGCTAAAACCACTTAAAACAAAATGGCAAGCTTATTAGCTTGTGAGGTGGGAAAACAATGTCTAATTTCAGTTTAGCCTCTTTAAATGTGCAAAATACCATCACAGGGCAAAATAGTGGTTAATTTTAAAGACTCTTCACTTTGGCATAAGGGTGCAAGAACCATTAATGTAACCGAATGAGAAGAAAATAATTCAGTTCCAGTGTTTTCACCCAGCCGTAGTTCTTTTTGTGCTCCTGCAGTATTTTTAGGCTTTATTTCATGCCATTTACAGTGTCTCCATGCCTGGTATAATCCGGCCTTTATTCCTCTCTATGTGATAGTATCATTTCCTCTCGCTGGTGTCCGTTGGCGGCTCTGTATCTGTATCCTGGAGTGAATGGCCCAGCTCTCTTACAGGGATCTGATTTCCCTCAAGAGAGGATCACGTTGGCTCCTTTTTTTTTCTGCACTCCAGCGAGGGAGGAAATTTTGCTGGGATTTTCTACTGATTGAGAGAGAGAGAGAGAGAGAGAGAGAGAGAGAGAGAGAGAGAGAGAGAGAGAGAGAGAGAGAGAGAGAGAGAGAGAGAGAGAGAAAGCCAGGAGGGATTGGGTGGAGAAATGAAAAGTAGTTTGTGAACAAACGTAGAGGCAGATCACTCAGTGACAACAGTACACAGCCAACACACAGACTGGCACACTAACAAACAGGTACTAGGAAGAAACATCTCTTTGGGGGTTATATTTAGCATCTGGTATGAAATATTGCATAAATAACGTGAATAAGTCACTCCTTAAAATCTGCCATTGCAACACAGCAATATGCCTTTATTTGGTTAGAACCGACACTGTGGTCAAACAGTTTAATGTAATAATCACAGGCCAAACTATGTAAGAAATATAATAATATTAGTATATAGTATATGGTGTATATATATTTCTACTACTTCAAAATATTGTTGTTGTTGTTTTTGTTAATAGTATATTTGATGTATTTAGCTTACAATATTTTACAGTTGAAAAATATTTGATTATTGTCATTGTTAGTAATAATAATAATAATAACAATAATAATTTAGCATCTTTTGTTTACAGTTTGTAATACAAATGCATTGATGTTATTATTATTGTTAATAATGTTATTTCTATTTTGAAGTTTAATAATAATCATTAATTATAATCAATTTATTACTGTTATTGTTTTATAAATAGTGATTTCATATATTTTTATTATCATATTTTAAAATGTATTAATAATTGTTGTTGTGTTTAACAACAACAACAACAACATTATTATTATTTGTATTATTAACAACAACAACAACAACATTTGTTATTAAATTGTCAAATAATAATATGATTATTATTATGATGACGATGATAATGATTATTATTATTATTAATAAAATATTACTATATGCCTTTTTTATTGTAAAATATATATTTATATTTGATATAATATAATATTGTATTGCATATTCTATTAATTGTATATACACAAAGTAGTGTACAAGATTCAATATAAAAACCAGACCAATTACTTTTATCATTAATATTAATTATATATTTTACTTGTATTAACATATTTACAGTTTATTTATTCATGTATCATGTAAAATGTAAATGATATGTTAATGCACGTAAAATAAGGTTGGATCTTATGAATATTTATGCTATTATAAAAAGTATTATAATAGGCAGCATGATGGTTGTCAGTGATCTGTAATGCCGCAAACATTACGATGACTTTATTAAACAGAAGGAAATGAAAGAGAGCGTCTGGCTGGGCCAGCAGTCCTCTGGATGGCACAGACTCAGGGAGGAACTGGCTCTTTGTCATCGTTGTTAGCATTAGCCAGAGATTTGCATACATTTCTGTGGGAAAGCATTAAAGGAACACAACAAAGAAAGGAAAAGACTAATGCACTATTGAAAGTCTCCCTTTCAAGATTTAAAGAAGCTCCATTAGAAATGGATGACTGCTCATGTAGTTTTTATTACATTTTCTGTGAGTGCTCTCCGCTCCTCCTGTGGAAGTCTTTGATTATGGTCCAGGTTTGGAAGAGAATGAGAGGAGGAGGTGGAGGAGGCTATTGTGTTTGTACCGTGCAGATGTTGTTTGCTGTCTTCAGCAGCGGTGTGTTTGTTATTTCATAAGTGCAGCTTTTAAATCTCAATAAAACTGTCTACAAACAAAGTCCTTCAAAGTCTAGTTTAGTTTGAGGAATATTAATAGAATTGTGTGTTGTGTGTGTGTGTGTGTGTGTGTGTGTGTGTGTGTGTGTGTGTGTGTGTGTGTGTGTGTGTGTGTTATTATTTTTTTTTTTTTTTGTTTTTGTGTGTGTTCTCAGTTTTGCATGTAGAGATTTTATAAATTCACAACAACAACAACAACAACAACAACAATAATATAATTATTATTTTATGAATCAATATAATATTCTATAAAACTATTTCAATATATGAGTATATGGTGTGTATATAGTTCTACTACTCCACAATTAAGAATAACATAAGTAATAATAGTATACAGTATGTTCATTTTATTTTTTTATTCTAAATATATCATCTCATTATTTATTAACTATTTTGATTAATATAGGTATATGGTATATATGGTTCTTGCTTACTTTATTTTCAAAATTAGGAAATGTAATCATTCAAAATAAGAATAAGAATAGTGTGAAACAATAATGTACTTTTTATTATGTTCTAAATATATAATTTATATTTATATAAAATATTTGATTATTGTGTATTTTTTGTACAATTAATAATAATAATAATAATAATAATAATAATAATAGTACTATAAAAGTAGTTAATTTTATGTTTTTTATGTTTTTATGTTCTAAATATATAATTTCATTATTTATTAACAAATTTATATAATATTTACATATAGTTGTATGATATATATGATTCTTGCTTACACAGTGTACAGTAAAATTATTATTATTATATAAAAAATATATTTTTAAATATATAAAGTTTATTGTATTTTTCATTTTAAAGATATAACTGTATTATTAGAATAATAAGTTGTAGATATGTTTATGCTCAATTGAATATTATTATAAAAATAATAAGAACAATAATAATAACTTTACCTGTTTTTTTTAAGATATTTTGTTAGCTAAAAAGTGAGTATTATTATTGTTATTATTATTATTAATTTTTTTATTTCTATTTTTTCTTTATTTATTTTTTATTTTTTATTTTTTTTGTGAGGCTTTTTACACTAAGTCAATTGAAGGGGCACAGTAAACAATGGATAAAGACTGGGACCCAACTCAAACTATATTCAAACCTGTCTCTCGAGCCATGTGAACTTACTGCTAGGCCACATCTCCAACAGTTGACATTTTCAATAAACAAGCACAGAAGCAACTGGGCTTCTAAATTACTTTTGTAAAAAAAAAAAAAAAAAAAAAAGAATTATTTCACATGTGCCACTCATCAATACAGTGGACATTAGCGCTCCTGCCACGCCGAGTACGGCCCGACTGCTCCTGCATCACGCGCTCCACACACACACACTATCACACACCTGGAGCGGAGCACACGGAGGGACGCTCCTCCAGGACCCTACCCACAACTCTTATCACTCTGACCTGAATTCAGCAACGGTGGACAATTTCCCAAGCAGCTGGGGATCAATCAAAAGCCACTTCAAATGTGCCCACATGCCACTTTTACATTAGGACGCCACGCTGTTCAAAATAGGGTGTTTTTCACTTGTGTTTTTGATTACTGCACAGGTGGAGTTGTTCTCCTCATGGGGCCCCGGGAGCCAAATGAAACCTGCCCCCCTCGAGTGCTATCTCTTCTCCCCAGGATGGGCTAATCTGCATTGGGTAGGGGACTGTTAGTTTCGGGGGGTACAGGCTTGAACATGTGCCTCCACATCTGGCTTGCACTTCCAGGCTTTTGTGGATTGCAGGGCTGGGATTCTTTATGTGCGCCCAGTCAAGTCGGAAGAGCGAAAAAGAGGTTAGCTCTGGCTCCCGGCAATATTTCCATCTCTTCTCCCAAGCTGACTAATCGTATCAGTTTTACTGGTTGATCAGTTTGAAGTGATTTATCTCTGAACTTGTGTCCGGCCAGAACAGAAGCAACTGCGTATCCTCTCCCCGTTCTTTTCCCAGCAGGTGTCAGTGTATTATAATCAGGACTTTATTGTCTAGGATGTTCATGCTTCAATGTAGAAAATCTGAAAATTTTAGGTAATTTGTGTATTATGGACCTGGAAGAGTCATTGAAATCAATTCAGTCTTTGTAGCTCTGGTCAGAAGAACAGACATGGCGATAGTTATTTGCATGTTAAGCATATTTAAGCATGACGTTAAAACATATGCTGACACGCTTCATTGAAATAGATTAAAAAAATATAAGGGTTTTCAAGTATAACTGTGGGAACTGTGATTCACTCTTATCTGAAAGCCATTAGAATGAAGCCTCAATACAGCCCCATTGAACTCCTGCGTTTCTCTTCAGACAATCCCAGACTTAATTTCCAGTGTGACTGTGAATGAGCTCCAGTGTGACAGTCAGAGAGGTCAAGACTCAACAGGTCCACTGAGTGGGTGAAATCTGTTCCCGGAGCAGGTGTGTCGAGCGCGGGCTGGGAATGCACCTGCACGTTTGCCCGCTGTGGTCGAGCTTTAACAAAGACACAGATCCCGAATCACAACGCAAATGCAAAATAAAAACTGCTTCCTGCGTATGTAGTTGAATTTCACTCCCCACTGGCTTTGCAAATTCTTGTTTCGAGGGAAGTTCGTTATTTTCTGAGCTCAGGATACCAGCAGCTGAGTCTTGTCCTTACCTAGACCTACCTTAGTTACGTATAAAAAATTAAAAATTGCTTTTTAAGTCTATTTAATATCACTTATAATCAGAAAATTATAGTATTTCAAATACTTTTTTAGGTTGAACTCTTTGTAAAAAATAAATGCAAGATTTTTTTTTTGTATTTAATGACAATGTTTGTGGATTAGCAACAACTCTCCTCAGACACTCTTCAAACTGTTGCCTTCTTTGGTTTGCACATAAAAATAATCCAGATTAGCCAGGATAATTATGTTGTCTGAAGCCATTAATTGTGGCAGGTAAAGGGAGGGATGGTTTGGAGAGGAAACCTCAGTGTTGTTTGACACTGGGCTTGTAAATTATGGGCATCCTTCCAAAGGCTCGTTTCAACTCTTTCTAATTGGCCTCATTGTAGATGAAAAATTAAATGGTCGGTGTGGCTATTAATGCTGACGGTTATGGATGGCACACTGTTGTACTTAATATGGCCGATTGCTTGTCCCTTTTATTTCCACCACAGTGTTCTGTCCAGCCGTGATGTATGTGCTGGAGAGAGGAAACCGGAGACACACAATGGGGTTTCAGCCCACTGGCTGAGGGCCAGACTGGGAGGCCTGTCAGACCGCTAGAGTAATTGTCTGGATTGTTGGGAGTTGCTATGTAGTTTTCACTTCAGACCGGTTTTGTGGACCACTTTTATCGAGGGGAGAAATGGGATTGGGAAATGACACCAGTCACGTCGCTTGCATGAACGGCTCTATACATCAATGCGGTAACCACTAGCTAACCCGGTTTCAGTCCAGTTGTAGGACAGTTTGAGAAGCCAGAGATTCTGAACACACACACACACACACACACACACACACATGTGTATATATTTAAAACTAAATTGTATGTGTATATATTATACTTGTATATAATTTATATTATATATTTTATATATAAATCTAACATATTTTTCCTTTATATACATGTATGTGTGTGTATTTATCTATACATAATAAATATACACAATACACATATAGTACATGTAGAGTGTCTTATGTTTGAATGCATATTAATATATATATTTAATATATATGCCCTACAAAGTTTTATATATATATATAATCGCGACTTTAATCCTGCCCTACAAAGTTTTGTGAAGGTTTTTGCAATGTAAGTAATGCCTGTTTATTATTTTAATTTTTTTTTTTGAATGGAATGAATGTGAGTTGATTTTTTAACCTGGTTTTGGGTGCATTTAACCATGTGCACAAAGTGTGACACAGTTAGTGACACACACTTATATTATATTTTTTCTGACTTTTAGTAAAATATATAATGCTAACAAATTATCAAATTAAGTAACTTCACAAAATTTCTGAAATTTTTATCATTTACATTTTTTTACCCAAATCGTGCATTTTACAGAATTTTACACATTTTATGACTTTTCCACATCAGTATCTAAAACATATTTAAAGCCTACACTGTAATATAGGCTTTAAATATATATTTAATGCTGTAAATAAATTAGAGTATGATTTACTTTTTCTACTTCAAAATTTCTCATTTGATTCAATGTTACTTGCCGCTTGTTAATTTATTTGTTAAATTTATTTTCTACACCATTTTTTTTCAGTGTAAGTTTTTTTATTTGATAAATTTTTATTTGACGCTTTTTTTTTTATTTGTTGAATTTATTTTCTAAATAAGTTATTAAAATCAGTTGGTAATCTTTTGTTGTCAACAGTAATTGCACTCTCTCTCTCTATCATCTCTTTCTTCTCTCTCAAATCGTGCTATTTATATATATATATATATATTATATATGACTTTATATATCAGTATCTATATACATATTTATATATATATGTAATATAGGCTTTATATATATATATATGCTGTAAATAAATTATATATGATTATGTATGTATGTATTATATATATATGTATGTCATGTGATTATATGTATGTTTGTATGTATTTATTATTAAATTTATTTTCTACACCATTATTTAGTGTATATAATATATTAAGATAATATATATCAGCCCCCTACAATCAATTATTTACAACAGTCAGAATCTTTTTTTTAACAGTATGCACTCTATAATATATATATAATAATATATATATATATATATATATATATATATATATATATATATTATATATAGAATATATAATAATATATAATATTTTTTTTTTATTTTTGTTTTTTTTTTTTTTTTTGAAGTTGTAAATAATTGATCGTATTCTAAAATTAGATTGCTTTATAGGAAAATACTATTTAAGTTTTTCTACATCAAAATATTTTCTACTTCACTGTATGTTACTTGTTCAATATGTTATTTGCTGCTGCTCTGTAATTATTTGTGAAATTTACTAGCAATTGAAAATTGAGTGAAAATTGTTTTATAGAAATTCACACCATTTTCCCCCCAGTGTAAATGTCTTTCAAAATGTTACAAATTATTATTTTTTTTTTTACCAGAACCATTATCTGTGATAAAAGAGTAAAAAACATTTTTGCCATTATCTAAAATAAAATGTACATTAGTCATTCCTAGTGATTAGAGTCTCCCAATTACTTGAACAAAAGAAAAAATAGATTTTTTTATTCATTTTGAGAACAGCAATTTTCTCAGCATTCATTAATATGAAACATTCTCTTTTGAAACAGCACAATAAAATGCCACGACCTGCAGGTCCCAAAACCAACCGGGCTCATCAGAATCAAGAGGTTGAATCACAGAGGTTTTTGAAGCTCTTGACAACTAAAACACAGTACTGATCACATGAATCCTAGTTTGGCACCGACGTCCTTTATCTTCTTATTTGTGATGTCGAAAAGAGAGAATCGCTGTTCCAAAGTTCTAGAGGGAATTCGATTTCAGTCGTTACCATGGGAACAGAAAGGATGAAGATGTATCTGTGTACGATAGTTGCCAAGCCCTGCTGACTTAGTGTATATTTGTGCGTGTGCATGCATGCGTGCTTTTTTGCATGTTATCGTGAGTTTTTCTGTCTGTTTGCATAGGCGATGGAGATTCATGATGTTAGTTTATGGATTTGCGTCTCAAAATAATGTAAAAGCCTCTTGGCTGAAGGTCCACAATAACAAAGAAGCGCTGATCATTTAGCAGGAACACATTCAGAAGCAGTTCACCGGAGAAACGCTTCATTAAAGAAGGTCACTTCATCATTTGAGTTTGCCACAGACCTTATGTTAACCCTCTCTTTCTCTGTTTAAGTGGTTTAACTGGTGGTTATTTCACACCCTATTAGCCTGACTTTAGAAATAGTGTTAAGTCAGTCGTGTGGTCACTGCAGGGGTGACAGTTTGGTGGTGGAAGAGTCGATAAATGTGACAATGATACGAGCGGTTCATCTGGAGTCATTTAGCGAACGGCCTCCGTTGCTTATTCTGCGGAAGGACGGGAGGCTAATTGGATTGGGAAGGAGGCGTGTTATAGGGTCCTTGACATGAAAGCTTCTCTGCACAGCTGAGGCCGACGCGTCTGTGCCCCAATCAAAACTGATAGCACCACGACTCCTTTTCATTCTGCTCTCAGCATGCCATTCTAATTATTTGTCTCTTTCATTTCTTTCAGCAATTCCAGTGATTTTTTTATCAGTTATTTACTGCAGAGAAAAAAGGTTTTTAATGTCTGCTTTCTGGAGTGCTGTTTGGTTTTGGATGCTCCACATATTGAGATGTGGTGCTCATGTGGGATACTTAGGTTCTGTTCTGGCCTGCAGTGTCTCATAATCCTTTTTTTTTTTCTTTACTTTTAATCATTTCATGTACCTTCAGTTCTGTATGCTTTTTTTCTGGGGCACTTCAGTGCTGCATAACAACTGTTTGGCTTTGGATGCTACACACATTGAGCTGTGGTGCCCATGTGAGAAATTTAGGTTCGAATCTGGTATGCAACGTCTCATAATCCAGTTTTTTCTTTATTTACTTTCAATCATTTCATGTACCTTCGGTTCTTCATGCCTTTTTTTTCTGGGGCACTATAGTGCTGCATAAAAGCTGTTTGGCTTTGGGTGCTCCACACATTGAGCTGTGGTGCTCATGTGAGAAATGTAAGTTCGGATCTGGTTTGCAATGTCTTATAATCCAGTTTTTCTTTGTTTTCTTTACTTTCAATCATTTCATGCACCTTTGGTTCATAATGTCTTTTTCTGTAGCTTTAAAGTGCTGCATAAAAGCTGTTTGGCTTTGGATGCTCCACACATTGAGCTGGGCTGCCCATGTGAGAAGTATAGGTTCGAATTTGGTCTGCAACCTCTCATAATCCATTTTTTTCTTTATTTTCTTTACTTTTAATCATTTCATGTACCTTTGGTTCTTAATGTCTTTTTTCTGGAGCATTTTAGTGCTGCATAAAAGCTGTTTGGCTTTGGATGCTCCACACATTGAGCTGGAGTGCCCATGTGAGAAATTTAGGTTAGAATCTGGCCTGCAACGTCTCATAATCCCTTTTTTCTTAATTTTCAGTAATTTATTGTACTTTTAGTTCTGTTTTATCAGACAAATAGCGGTGAGTGGGGCTAGGTGTCACTTTTTACTCCATTCTTCCATTTTTCAGGGACATTTTTGTTTAAAAGTCAATTTCTGTATAGACACCACTATTATTTTAGTAAAATTTATATACTATTATGGAATTTATTAAATAATTTGAATTGGCTATTATTTTATACACTGTAAACAATTTGTTATGTGTATTTGTCATTTTTATTAGTTTTGGGGGTTTCATTGTATATTTCTATTCAGATTTCTTTTTATTTTAGTTTTAGTACAAAAATTATTTTATTTCAGTATTTTGCCATATATATAATTTTTAATATGTCTTTTTCATCTAGTAATATTTTATTTAGTTTTCTGCTTTACTTAAATTACTGAAAAAGATTTTAATTAATAATAGCAACATTGGAAAAACATTTTGGCTACACAAAAAGCTATTTTTTAGCCTCCGTTTTTTGCCCCTTTTTTATTTTTTTGCATCAGGTCATTGGCATGGGGCACATTGTCAAAAAAGAACATCCCATTAAACTGCTTGTAATTTTAATTTGCACAGTTAAAAACAAGCCCTAAAACACATACACACACCTATGTCACCAGTCTGGTAAATTGGCATGGGGCACATTGTCAAAAAAGAACATGCATGTTTGTTTCCAAAGTGGACGCAATGATGAAGAAACAAGCCCTAAAACACATACACACACCTATGTCACCAGTCTGGTAAACAACTGATGAATGAACCCCCCTTTGGTCCATGTGTGCGGAAGGTGTGGGATTGTTTTATTAAGCGATGCACCTGCAGGCAGAAGCACTCTCCTACCACTAACCAGAAGACAAAGTAGCCAGAAAAGCCCCGAGTGGGCCGAGCAGCGAGCTCTAATGTGCTGCTTTTATTCATCACAGTCCCACGTCCACTGCTGCACCGCCGCGAGGGACAGTGAACGATTCGGACTATTCAGCCTCATTACAGAGTCATATTAATATTTAACGGGCTGAAATTGAGAAATAACGAGGTAATTGATGGCATCAAAAATGGAAGTGCTTGAACTCTATTGTATTATTTAAATATTTGTAATAGTGTCGCAATTACGGCTGAAAAAAAATGCATCTAAAAGTGCAATACAGTAAAATATTTAAGTCCAATAAGTCGAAATAGAACAGCAAGGTTACACTGTTGCGACAGAGCTTTAAATCACATCCCTCAAAATTTAATTACAGATATAAAGAAACAAAAATAAGATTTGTTGGCCCCACTGTGGAAGATTTTCTCCCGCAGAGCATAAAGCTCTGACTCAGATGTGTGAAATATGAATTTGCACTGAGATTTCTTAACAGGCACACGTGAAGATTATGCGGAGGGCGCTTTGCGTTACGGCTCTTTCTTAAAAGCTCTGGGTTGAGGTTGCCTGTTTGTGCTGATCCAAGACCTGCCTCTGTTGCTTTACTCGTACCTTAGACATCATAAGAGAGACGATGAATGCAGATCTCAGATCAGCGTAAGCTGGAATGGGGCTAATAAGATAGTGAGAGAGAGAGAAGGAGAGAGAGAGAGAGAGGGAGAGAGATAGAGAATAATGGTTAGTAAGTGTGTGACTCAGAGGGTGGTGAAAGTTCATGCATCTTCTATCTGCTCCACTTCAATAGTTAAAGTGCCGTCCATATTACCAGCGCTGAGCTTTTCAGCGTACCTCTTTTCATTGTTCTGTAGTTCACACGTCTTTATGTCAGCATTTAATGGAAGAAAGATGTGAAATGGTCTTTTTTTTCCCCTTTTGTGAGATCATAAGTCAAAAAAGTGACAAGTGCAAGCCTGTGTGTCTTTTTATGGTGCTATTAGCCAATCAGCTTTGGGATATTAGCCAATCAGCTTTGGCAAAATAGAACAAATTAGTTGACTTTCCGTTGCGTCGTCTTTGCTGATTGCATGCAAAAAAAAACAAAAACAAAAAAAAAAACAAACACACACACCCAGTGTAGTCTGATTTGGAAATTCTTGTAGTTTGATTATTTTAAATGAATCAGTCACGAGCAGCTTAAAAAATAAATAAAAATAATTAAATAAAAAACAAAATAAATGTAAAAAATATAGATACATATAAATATTAAATTTTATAAATATTTAAATGAGTAAATATTGTAAAAATTGTACTTTATTTGATTTGTATTTTTGTTAAGTATATCATTTAGGCCATTTATTATGGAAAGGCAACTAAAAAAAAAAATACTACAAAAGAAAGAAAGCAAGCAAGCAAGAAAAAGAAACACCACCTGATCTCTCCTTTCTCCTTTTAAGTGAAATGCACTTATGTGATTTAGTATGTTTGCTGAACTTGGACCCATTTGCCCCTACTTCTGTTTTGTTTCCTTTATTCCTTTATTCCTCAGTGTTACTTTTGTTAAGCGGCCTTGAGCTTGTGGAAAGGCACTATACAAATAAAACCTCCTCTTCTTATTATTCTTCTACTTTTAAATAGTTTGAAGAAGAAATAGAGATTCTTAGAGGAAACCAGACCTTGGATGATTTATATCAGATGGTGTTGTCGTTGTCGGTTGCCATAGTACCACAAATTAATTTCACAGACAACAGAATTGAGCACCAAACTCTGGGTGCTATGCGTTTGCTCACAGTGCTTATCTCTGACACGAGATAAAACAACGAGAGCAAGAAGAGAAGCACTAACGAGTAGTTCGTTAGTCACTGGAGACAGAATATGGAGAAACAGCCTTAGAGGAACATCCGTTTATTTACCGGATCATTACCTTGAGATTGATAATAACAAAAAAAGATTTGACACAAACATACATGCACGTGCATTAAGAAAAAAAAATTATAATGAATTTTTTTTTTGAGGCACCATAAAAAGCCAGTGCACAGAAAAATTGCAAACAGCTGCCGGCACACCTGTAGCATTTCCCATTTTTCAGCACAGATTTGCAGGCTGGTAATCGGACTCTGAAAGCAGCACAAATAACACTGAAATGAAGTCTTGTGCGCTGGAATCAGCCTTACAATACCAGTCATAATACATATGGTGAAATATGAACCTGTTGTGTCAATTAAGGGCATATATAGAGATATACCGAATGTGAAATGTGAATACTGACCTGTTAATTACGTAAAAAAAAAAAAAAAAAAAAAAAAAAAAAAAAAACATGAAATCTTGAGAATGCTTAACAATTTGATGCATATTCCCTATGTTGGGCTGATATTTAAAAAAAAAAAATCAAAATCAAAAATCATCATAGTTTTTGTTAATATTTTTAATTCGTTTTTATTTTTATATTTTTTAATTTTTATTTTAATTGGCTTTAGTCATTTTTAATTTATTTATTATTTTATGTATTTTATTTTATTTTATTTTTAATTGTCAATATAATTTTTACACATTTTTGGCAACTCGCCGAAATAAAATGAGCTTTAATATTTTAATTAAGCTATTGCTTATTTTATTTAAAGTAAGAAAAATATATGGTTTTAGTTTTAGTTAACTTTAATAATGTTCATGCATCCATTCCCCCATTATTATATGTACAACTCTGTATTTTGTCATTTTAATTTTAATTTATTTTTTATGTATTTGTTTTAAGTATTTTTTAATATTATGCACCTTATTTTTATTAATAAAAATCTTATATTATCTTTTTAATACATTTGCTTAGAAAAACATTTGCCAATATTGATAGTTTGCTTAGTTTTTTAATTAGCTTTTGCTGATGCCTCATTTAAAACGAGATAATAATTGCACAACAAAACTTAAATCATTTTATAAAGTAAGATATTTTTCACATTTACCTTTTTTTTTATGAAAATATTCAGTTATAATGGGAACATTTACAAGATTGTAGGGCTAATAATAATTATTATTGTCATTTATTGTTGTTTTTCGTTATTTTTATTTTTTAGTATTCATTTATTTTTCAATAATTTTTTTCTTGTTTTGAATAATTTATGCATCCAAGGGTTAAGTAAACAAGTGTACAGAGGAGTTCTGGGTAATAAAAAGAGGATTTCAGATCATTTTTTAGATGAGATTGCAAAGAATGCATCCTAAACCAGCACACAGTGCCTGACTCTGTTGATCAGTGCTGGTGAAATGACACCGATGAGTCAAATCACCACGATCGCACGAGAGAGACAGAGAGAAACACTAATGGACTGAATCCAGCCAGCGAGTTTGCCAGTCCCCAGTCTAAATAGATGGCCAATTTGTAAAATCGTCCGCCTGAACATAAGCATCTTGGGCCACTTTAATTGGTCAATTTCCCGCTTGTATTGAGTGCCTGGATTGATTTATTGCCTTTTTTAAGAGGCCGTAGGGACCCGGTGAGAACAGCTGTGCCAGACGGCAGACGCAGTTGCAGCGTTGTTGGGAAAACAAGGAGGCGAGCACCGAACATCCAGCAGCAGCAGACGGAGAGGAGCAGATATTTGGTGGGGGGGAGGTGGTATAGTTCGGGGGGGGGATAAGCTGTGAAATAATTGCATGCTGCACTAAATACACTGAATTCTGTAGTAATAATTGTAATTTTAACACTGTTACGACTTCCTATTTGGCTGTTGCTATTATTAGGGAAGTAGGAAATAAACACAAAATAATAAATTAATAAAGAAAATTTAAAGATGTTTTTGAACCAGGTTGTCTGTTACTAAAGAAATGAGATGTGTGGAGTAATGAATCAAACTGAAACCAAAAATGTATATCAGAAAAACTTAAGGGAGGAATCATGTCCAATAAAACAAACATTTAATTGCTCCTAATATTTACAATAACGATAGAAGCTTCAAAACATAAAGAAGACAATATTTACAAAATACATAGAAACACTGAAAAACTCAACAGTGTGAGATGTGAGCGGAGCTGAAATCAAAGAAATCAATAAAACAAAACACATACTAACTTCAAACAAACCAACACTGATCTAAACAGAGAAAAAGAAAACAAAAACATTTATTTGGCGTAAACAGCAACTAACTACGCTCACTAACAAAACATAAAACATACAAATACTGGCTCCCGCTCCTACCCTAGCGTTTTTATACAAACTTTATTCTACATGTTGCTTTGTGTAGGTCACGTGACGTACTAACCTTGTTTCCACACTCTGAGTCAAAAGATAAAATGCTACACTAAAAACCTGCTATTTGGTTAACGCTTAGTTCCCTTGCATTTTATGTAATGCATGTTTCCCTGCATTTTCAACATTTGTTAAACTTTGTTAAACTAATGTTTATTGCTTTATTTTAGTGTTTTGTTTTTGTCGTGTTTGATTTTTTTTGATTTTTTTGTATTTTGGTTTTTTTGTATTTGGAGTGTTTTATACAGTGAATTTTTTTTTATGTAAGTTTGTGTTTATGGTAGTTTTTGGAATTTGTTTTTTTTAACATTTGATTCATCTTATAATATAAAGATAAAAAAGATGTCTGTCAAACAAAGATTATATTATATAGTGAGTATTATAAAGATTAAAAATGTACATCTAGCAAACAACAGCTACATTGGCGTAGGAAGTAATATGCATAGCGGTGACTTTTTGATGCGATCGATCCAATCTTTCTAATCTGCCTTTTTCTGAATTCATTTTTCTCCCTTTTCACATCACATATCACATAATAGAGGCATTTCTTTTCAATAAAAATGAAGGAAATAATTGAAAAGTGGAAAATAAAGTGCATCACAGGTGTTTATAGGGGAGAGTTAGAGGTACATTTACATTTATGCATTTAGCAAATGCTTTTATCCAAAGCGACTTACAGTGCATTCAGGCTATACTTTATACTATTCAGGCTATATTTTTTTTTAATCAGTATGTGTGTTCCCTGGGAATTGAACCCATGGCCTTTTGCGCTGCTAACACAATGTAGGGAAGGCTTTATTGCCCCAATAAGGCGGCATCCTTTTAATAATTTTAAGTAAAATGATCATTTTTATTAACTTTTATTAAAAATTAACTTAGTGTAAATAGCATTTATCGCTTTAGTACAAATAGCCACTGCCTTTTTTTAACTGGTATATGAAGCAATACATTATGATATGCTGTATTGTCACATGACCTCATTAAGTATTTTTTTATTTTTTTTCACTAAGTAGTGTCCACTTATTCACGGTTTGACTGTCGCAACACTTTTATTTTAATTTTGTGTAAAACGTCTTAACTTTTGGGAGTTCAGTCAAGTAAAAGTACAAGTAAATTGTACTTACCTTATTGCCATTCCAAACCTGTATGACTTTTCCAGAAGACCTAATGTGTGTTTTTTTAAAATACCTTTAATACCTTTCATCTTTTACAATTTTTGAAGCTTAAACTCCAGTCTCATTCCTTGTAGTTGTGTGGAAAAGAGCAACCATCACATTATTCAAAATTTCTCCTTTTTTGTTCAATGGGGAAAAAAAGTTGTATGATGTTGGAACAACATTAGGGTGAGTAAATACTGACAAGGTTTTCATTTTTAGGTGAACTATCCCTCTAAAGTCCATTTGTTTATATAATGTATGTGTGTGTATAGTGCAGAAATAGCAAAAGTAGCATGATCTGAAAATAGTCAAAGAGAAATGAGTGATGAGGAGGGAGTTAATGACGGAAAAGAGGAGTAAAGGAAAAAAAAGACCAGGAGAGCCAATGAAAACAACAATAAGCAAGATGAGAGAAGGTCGAGACAGTTGGCAGGAGTAATGTCTGCTGTCTGGCAGAGGCAAAGAAGGAATGTATTTCAGCAAACAGACCTCTGCGAGTATGAACCCAGCCTTGAAGAGCCAAACGGAGAGAGACAGAGCTTGATTAGTATATTGTGATGATCGTACAAGTCTGTTGCTGATTGCGAAGGGAATTTTGTGAAGAAGCGTTCTGTGGTGTGTTTGTGAAGTGGAAAGTTGGAGGTTATGGAGTGCCACGTCTGTCAGACTCTGATGGGTCTCCATCAAATCTGATATGATCTCCTCTCAGAAGCCCTCATGAATAATCAGAGAGCATAGTGGAGAAGTGTAAAGCATTATTGTGATTTCTGATCACCGTGGTTGTTTCATTTGTGGCACCCGTTACATAAGATCACCTCAGGAACATGCTTCATGAAAACAGGTTCTCAGAATGGAGAAACGGTATTAAAAAAATTCAAGCTGGAGATCTCAAAAAAAGTTTGATTTTGAAAATTTTAGAAAAATGTGTGCTATTCGCTCACTATTTTTCTGTTGCTTTGTACGTACTACGGTAGCATTTTAAGGCATCATAGATGCACTTAAGGTTATTCCAAAATGTAGGCATCTTAATTATGCTGCATCTTAAGGTATTTACTTTAAAATGACATGGCATCTTAGAAATGCTGCACTCATCCCAAAAAATGAAAATGGTTAAATTATATTTCTAGCCTAATTCTTTAGGTAGCATCATATGCATTCTTCATTTAATTTCATTTTATTTTTAGCTGCCCAACATTATGTAGTTTTGCATTTTTAGGCTTATTAGAGTGTCATGCTTTTAGCTTAGTGACATGCTAACCACAGACTCTTTTGAAATCAATTAAGAGTCAAGTCTCATGTGTAGGGGACAATTTTTTTGATGCATGAAATAATTCAGTTCCATCACAGTTAGGAAGTAGTGTTAGAGAGTGTTGCAGATCACTAGGTTTTGGAACATAGCTTTTATTTAATTTTTTCCTCAGCCTTGGCCAACAATGAGATATTTAGCATTTTTGTTAAACAATGGTTTAGTAGTGAACATAGCCGTGATGGGTTAATGGACTGCACCTTAAGCAGATTCACAGAATATCTCTATGAACACATGCCTTTACTTCCTGACATGCCTAACATTACTTTCCCCCTTTTCCTCTGCTCTTATGTGGTTTACATTTCATTAGATGTCACGTCTCTCAAAAAAGGGTTTTCCTGACTTTTTTGCCAATGGAAGGCCATGTAAATTTATGCGGCTCTTCCACGATTATTCATGCAGAAAGTGTAGTGGGGTGTAGCTCACAGACATTGCAGGAATACTTCGGATTATCCGTCGCATGCAGCAGCAGACGTGCCCTGGCCGCCGCGTTAACGCATTTCGGTGGAGACGCCTCCCAGGGAGAAGAGATAGCTGAGCACATCCTGTCTGAAGTGAAATTCTTGGAAAACTCCTGCATTTTACGGTGCAGATTATGAGGTACTAAGTTACTGCAGGCGTTTCAATGCAGTTCTCATGAGTTCCTGGCTCTACTCTCCAAGCAGAGCTGATGTGTTTCTGCTGAATAAGTGAGTGAGGAATTTCTGTATTTTTGGCCCACTCCAGGAGCCTTCTTTAAGATGAAAGGGACTTGAAGATCCCTCTCTTGTAGCACTCTCTCTGGCCTACTCGTGTAAAGTAAAAGCAACTGCGTTATGTAATGCCCAGTAAATCTCCACACCCTACCATAAGACTTTAATTTAAGGGTTAGGGTTAAGGACACAAACATCATGCGGTTCACTCCTCAAAGATTTGCAGGCCTTCTCGAACTAGAGGCACCTCTCGAGCCACTGCCTCGGATAAACGTTTGCAGACATCTTGCAATTTATGTCATCCAAGTTGCTAACAGAGCAAGTTTGCTTGCTGCAGGGCATTGCACACCCTTCCCATTCCTCCACTCCCGCAGTGGAAACAGACGCAGCCAGTAGGAAGAGGGTTAACAGAGTTATGATGTAACATTTTCTTTTATCCAACTGAACGAAGGCCAACTGTTCTAAAAGGGCCTAGTGTTCTCTGTGTCGTCTTTTCTGGGAATGAAAAAACGCCCACATTGTCCCTCACGGTTTAAACTTTGTTCCACTGGATTAACAAGATTATAGGGTTGTTAAACTCTTTTTTTTTTTTTTTTTGTACCTTGTATCTGAATGTATGTATTTGTGTGTGCTCCTGATCCCGCTGATATATCTCCACACTGCTGGATAACAAACTACCGGGACTCACTTCAAAGATCAGGCTGGGCGCCTCAGGCAAACATATGGTGCCTATTGGAGGCATTCGAATGGCTATAATGTCCATCATGCTCTGATGAATCAAGACAATCAGAAACAAGTTTTCATGCACTTTTCATGCATATACAAATGTGAACCTCTCGTGTACTTGAGTCTTGTGTAGAGGAAGTGATTTGTGTGTGAATCACTATTCTGTTTTCAGTGCTTAGCTTATCACCAACCGAGAAGGGGGCAGCTTAACCGTGGACTGAAATCTGTCCTTTTCAGACAGTCTTGCTGTCACAGTTGAGCCTTGCCCCCCAACCAACACCCAATCATCCTTGAGTTTAAGCACTCTGCCTCTTCTCCTTTCAGTTCCTCAAGTGGTCCTGAAGGCCTCTAAGAAATTAAACAAAAATGTGGTTAATTACTGCATCATGAGTCGGAAACGAATAAATGAGTTGGGTGAGTAAGTATATTTATTAGAAAGAATAATTAATTTGTGTGTCTGTTTGATTTCTGAAGCACCCCGTGTGAGCTGGCGGCTAATCCAGAGACTACGGCGCAAAAGAGGTGAAACCCAAGTTGTCAGCGAAGCATGTAATGTCCTTCTATTTTGCTTGCTCAGATTTGGATTTGGCCTGCCGAAGAGAAAGAAAGTGAACAAAGAACGAACAAATAAAAAAAATGTCTGAGTACTCCAACAAAGCCAGACTTTAAACTCTAGCTTGACGTCTTGTCCACATTGCAGCTTATTGTAGCCAAGAACTGCTTACTTAGGCAGGAAGAGACTGACAACAAACCTAGTCTGATGCTACACTACATGAATTTCAAAGTCGTTGGATCGCTGTTGCTTTCACACTACATGATGGTTTAGGGTATCATGAAGTTGCTGTTTGGACATTACACAACAGATCGAGGACTGGGGGTCACATATTACACAATGTTTCACTTGTAAAAATCCCTAACAACTGTCTTGTTTACAAAACACATGCACAAGAAGTGATACAGGGATTGACGTAAGACCACAACTCCTCCGCTTGAAATTTCCCTTGCCCTGTATCATGCTCTCTCATTGATTGTAGGTTGTTGCCAGTGTCATTTCCAGTCAAAACACAGCTTACACTGTAAGTCTAAGAGTTGTAGACAGATCCAGATATTTACACTGCAAAATACATCTCAGTCATCAGTGATGCATTGGCGCTTTAATAATTCACAAAATGAACGAGCACTGATTTGCCTCCGATTTTGGGCTTCTGTTGCGATCTCCAGAAAACTGTTGCACAGTGAAAATCGGGCCTAAAAACTTTTACTGTATACCTAGTAAACCTGTTCCTCGGAAGCGCTCATTCTGCCAACCTAGTGCAGTAGTTTGTACAAGTTCATACTGTGCTGATGCTTTCACAAAGATATAAGTTTGAGTCTGGATTGTGTCATTTCCTGATCCCATTCCCCTCTCTCTATACATTAATTCCTTTTGATCCCCAAATTCACATTATTTCATAAAAAGGCAGACGCCTTAAAGAAAGCATGCTGTGTATTATGCAGCAACAGTAAGTACATACTTGGGCACATATGGTCCGCACTTGATGTCCATGTGGACACAGGCAGACACTTGTCCCTCTCTCATAGGCTGGCGTTTCTCTGTTCAACAGGTGCAGTTTAAATGATACAGCGTCTTGTAACCTTGCCTGTCTCTCACAATCTGCTGGCATTGTCCCAGGGGCGTATGCTGACCCTGCCTGACCCGGCGCCTCATGTTCTGCTGATAGATCATCGGTTTCCCTTCTCTCTCAACACTTCTGTTTGCTTTTGAAATGGCCAATCAATGAACTCTTACTTCATCTCATTGACCTCTGGATAATTCTAGCCGTCTCCACAGTCCTGCTTGGGGAAAACAGTCCTCCCTCTCTCTCATTCATTCTTTTTCTTTCCACTTCTCTCTCTCTCGATCACCCCACCCCTCCTTTTACCCCAGACAGCCGGGCTGCGGCTTTGTGTTGCTTATTGTTCAGCCTGAAGGAATTAATGTGCTGCGAAATTAGCATTTTATCGGACTGCAGATACAGTAAAGCAGGTAATTAGAGATGGGGTGCGGGAAGCAGCTCAGGGAGTTGTAGAGGATCCCTGTAAAGGAACAGAGGTAAGGGACAAATAGAGTTGGGGATATCTAAAATAAGCACAGCTCTGACAATATAGATCACCATAGATTTTGTCATTATGAGTGATGTTTTTATTAGGTTAATGGGATCATTGTTGTTTTTTCTACTGTGGTTTGTTTGAAAAACTCATGTGCCCAAAACAGACACCTGAGGGACACCAAAGGCATACAGCTTCAATTAATAACATTTATCTGTATAATTGGGTAGCACATCACACTTTTATTTAGATACTGTGTTATAAGTATTATTATTATTATTATTATTATTTATTTATTTATTTTTTTTTTTTGCTTAAGTCTTAACCATATATACCACAATATGGACATATTTGTAGGGAATTAACTGTCTAAATTTATATTAAATAGCTGCATATTTAATTCATTGTTTGTAAAAAAAAAAAAGGCTTTATTGTAAGTATAGAATTATATATGATATATATTATTATATATCTGATTTACATTTAAAGCTGCTGCAAAATAAATATTTACATTTTATTGCTGAAGTATACTAGTCGGGTTTTAGAACAGGGTAATTTTAGTAACAGGGTAATTAGTAACCAAAATGAACAGAATCTAAAAATGCTCTTATAACATTTATTTTGACCTTTTGAAATTAATGATCAGAATATATAGAATACTTCCTGAAGGTCTGGGTATTTTCTTTTTAACAAACTGAAAAAAAGAAAGATATTTTCTTTTTATTTTGTATGGATTATATATCCTTTTCTTATGCCTTTTTTTTTTAAGCATTTCAGGCAGATAATCCCCCACTACTGTATATTATGTAAGCAGTATATATATATATATATATATATATATATATATATATATATATATATATATATATATTATATATATATATACTATATTTTATATATATATATGTTAATATATAAATATATAACTTATATCATACCATATATATTATATGATAATATCTATATATATATACTCTTTTTTGTACTGTTCAAATAAATCAACCTCTCAACCATCTTATCTGATTATCTTACATATGAACTACTGTAGATAATATAGTATACAATGTATAATATAATATTCAGTGCAATATTACAAATTTATTTTGTGTTATATGCATATTTGATATACAGTAGTGGGGGATTATCTGCTGTGGGTTGTGGTAGGCTGTCATTGGTCCCAGGCTGTTCTCTAGTGCCAGTTTATCCTTGTGTTCTAGGCATAGAGGGATAAGGATTTCGTCTAATGGCTCTTAGCACTTTTTCTGACTTTTAGGCACAGATCTCCCTGCTTATCTCTCTTTCACATTAGAACACTGATCTCCAGATTAGGTGCCAAAAACATTTATACCATCAGATTCCTAGAAGCATAAATGATGGGTTGTTTCCCCAAGCTTTCGTTTGCTGAAGTCCTCCTTCGCTCCCTAAGAAATTGTGATCTCTGATAAAGATTTGTGGGTGTGGGGGTGTGGCTTAATTTACTTAGGATTTTACATGCAGGTCCAGAGTGAAGAGCATGAGCACTCTCACATTAGTTCCTGCTGGTAGTTTTCTAATAAACTAACATGGATCTCGTTCCCCATATTAGGGCTTTGAGAGTTGAGTCTGCTCCCAGCAGCAGGGGCTGATGGGTCCAGAAGTGCCCCTGGACCTTGGACAGACCTGGCACTTGCTGACTAGCCTCTGTCCAGTCCGCTCACATCCCCAGAGGAGGCAGAGGGAGTGTGAGGGCTGTTCGCAGTCTGTTAAGGGCACTGTGTGTCTCACATAGACAGATGGGCCTCTCTTTCCCCAGCTCTCAGTGCAGTATACTGTAGGTCAGAAGCCATGTACTTAAACCAAGTAGATGTTCAGGGAAGATCCTGGATCACTCTTATTGCCTATTGTTGAAGGTTCCATATGAGGACCGGCAAGGTCAGTGAATGCCTATAGAGAAAGCACATGTGCATCGGCCAGACATCTGCAAAGACTGGATCATGTGGGAAGTATTGTGTTCTATTTTACACATACATTTAGTGAGAAAACCTTTGCAAAACATCGTAAATATATAAAAAAAAAAAATAATAAAAAAAACTATAATTGTTGTAACATTCAACTGGTAGCATTTTATCAATTTATTGCCAATGAGCAAATATTATAAAAAATAATATCAAATTGATTAATATAGCTCACTGTCTCATTACTTTCATTTTATTTTACTTTTGTAAGTAGAGGGACAAATGTAACCTTGTTTTAATTATTAGTTATGTTAGGCAAACTCTAGCATAAAAAGAAGCTAGCTGTATACAAATGAGATGTCTGTTTTCATCATTCATTCAACTCCACTCTGTTATTTTAAGAAACAATAATCCATAATAATGTTTTTTTTTCGCTCTTTAATGATAAGTTTTCATAACTAAACCCAACATTCAGTACCTAACTCGCAAGCACCTACTGAGTAACAACTTAATTTAGGCAAAGTTTTCAACCCTGTTACTCATTTTATTTTGTGTCTATTTAATGTTCTTTTTTATTTCTGGATGGTAAACAGAATCAATAGGATATAATAGAATCAGTCAGGATTTGAAACTGTATTTAGATGTCCTAAATTTTACTAACAGGGTAGCTAGTAACCAAAATTAATAGAAAATAAAATGGCTCGTATAAAATGTATTTTAACCTTTTGATATAAGTATTCAATATTTCCTAAGAGTTTCTTTCAATTTCTTTTTAACACCATTACACAGAAAAGGTTCTTTCATTTTTAAGGTTTATCAGTTTTGTTTTAAGCATTTCAGGCATTATTTTGTACCGTTTACATCCGCTTTGCACCTGCTCCTGCTACATAATTTCCACATTTTCCTTTTAGTAGTTGTTGTTCTGTGGTTAATCACATGGTACAGTTCTCTTTGAAAATGAACCAGAATACATTCATCACATGCAGCTTCGTAATTGAGCACATTTGTATGTGCTTGGCCTAGCGCTTCATGGTCCACAGGTAACAGGAAATAACAGTGTTGCTGACTCCTCAGTCCCGTTCGGGGCCTACAGGAGCGTTTGATAGTTGGCGCTGGGAGGTCGGAGGCTCTAATCCCCCAGTTCTCTTTCCCTCTGCTTTTCTGAGTAAAGACAGCATGACTTCCACAACCCAGAGGATTGCATACAATAAGAACATTATCCCCGAAAGAGAACTGAGGTGACACTTACGGATAGATAGATGGATGATACCTCTGCTTATTAAAATTGTATCTCATGCAGGGAAGTGGTTGGTCACATGGAGACATAAATGATTAGGTGCTATAAAGGGAAATGTATGTAAATGTATGTGTGTGTATGTATGTATATATATATATATATATATATATATATATATATATATATATTTATATATATATATATATATATATATATAAACACAATAGAATTAAAAAATTTGGGGCTAGTAAGATGTTTTTTTTTTTTGAAGAACTCTCATCAAGACTGTATTTATTATATCAAAAATACAGTAAAAACAGTAATATTCTGAAATATTACATTTTTACATTACATTTTAATATAGTTTAAAAAGTCATTTATTCCTGTTTTGCCAAAGCTGAATTTTCAGCATCATTACTCCAGACTTCAGTGTCACAAGATCTTTCAGAAATCATTATGCTGATTATGCTAATATACTGATTTGCTGCTCAAGAAACATTTCTTCTTATTATAAATGTCTTTACTACAATCTTACTGACCCCAAAATGATTTTTACCCTTTTTGCCTGCCTGTCAAAGTCAGACTGTACAGTGTTTCACATTCAATTTCATGCAGCCCAGCCTGAGTTTGCATATTAAAATCTTTAATGTGCTTGTAATTTTTTTGTGATAACAAAAGAGTGCATTTTACGCTGTAGACAGAAAAAAAGTTCCCAATTTAAGCTAGTTAATAGTTTTGAAGCAAGCCAGAGGCAGTTGATTAAAATCATTAATTCAGTCATTTTTAAGGTTGTTTTTCTAAACATACAGTGCTTTGTATAGGTCGCAAGTCAGCAGACCTTATTTTTTAAAGCTGTCTTTCACTTATGGGCGAATTATAGAGTTTGTTTTGAAGGGGAGGGATGGGCAGCGGTAACAGCATGTTATTCATTTTAATGGAGGTGTTGCGAGTAGAAGCCGGTGTGCAGATTACAGGGGAGCTGGTTTGGCTTTGATGCCTGTCACCATCTGGATGTTCATGTTTATAAATGATGCTATTGTCATGGATGACGGCCAAAAGAATCAATGGAATATGAACCCACCTTGAAGGTCTAAAATTAGCAGTTATTTGAGGTTAATCAAGGACCCGCTTCAATGTGGAGGTAGCGTACGCCTTGTGTAGATGAACTTGGAGTTAGAAAAAGTGCTTTTTTCTTTTGTCTCACAATGATGTTTGATAAAAAAGAACTTAAAATTGATCTGCGATCACTCATCTGGCTTGTTTAGGGGCGCAAAAGCTGTCCCTGCAGGCAGGCAGTGATGTTTGGAGCTTCAAAACGGCCCTTCGCTAGTTTGAAGAAAATCTTGTTCTTGTCAATGTTATGCAACGCCTCGGTCACGTTTATTTTGTGGAATCTGCAGGCAAACCCCTTGCGCTCAACACTTCCAAGTTCAACCAAGGCCTTGTTTGCTTTGTGCTAGTCTCGAGCGCTGTTTGAAGACCAGGCAATGGGGGTTTGGAGGACATGCACTGGGAGAATAATCTAAGGGCAGTGCAGTCAAAGGGGTTGTAGGTACGAGAGCAAACACTGCCCGGGGGCTGCACTTATTGCTTTAGTTAACAACAAGCCAGCAAAATGTTATGTTTGCCTTTTACTCTGCAGGGAGAATCGAGTCTTTAGACAATCCGGCAAGATGTGAGGCAGATGTGCTGAGATTAAGGAAACTGTGCTTCCGTTCTGATTTTAAGAGCAGTTTATGGACAGTGGTGTAAAATGCAGGTGCCCCCTGCATTATCAATTCTCTTCTGGGAGATATGAATAGTCATAATTGCTGTGTTTAAAGTACTAATGAAATTGTGAAGGCATTTATCAAATAACCTGAAGGGTTTCAACTCAGTGAAACCTTCACTTTGGTCAAATCATATCACTGCTTGTGATATTTAAGAAATTTCTGACGCATTTTTGAACCCTACGGCACACACTGTTCAGTTCTTCAAGTCTGAGAAGAAAAAATGGTTGCATTCATGTACTAGTTGTAACGCATTACACTTGAGGCAAATATAGTAGACCCCAAGTGCATTTTTTAACAACTGTGAAGATCCTAAACAAAAACATGAACTATTGAACTATGAGCTTGAGTAGTAAAAATAAAAAAAAAGACAAAAAACATGGAAAACTAAATGGGCTTTTTTGTCAATACTTGACAAGGGAAAATGGCAAACAGGGTTTAAAGACTATGTAATCACATGACGTTAAACAACAAAACAAAACAATTGAACCAATGAGAGAACAGAACTTTTAACTATTTTGTAATGAGACAGTGAACCAATGAAAACATGAGAAATAAGTGGGAAAAGGAGGTAATGTGCCATGAAACAGGAAGCACAATGGCTGAAATTATTTAATTTTTAGTAATTTAGTTAAACCTTTTAGTTTAGTTAAAACCTTAATTAAAACCTTAAGTTTGCCATCTAATATTTATTTTATTTCAGCTTGATTTCAATTACCAAAAAATAATTTTTATTAGTTACAGTTTCAGTTGACAAAAACTACACTGGTCTGTGGCATCAGAAAGTTAGAAAACCTCTGACCTAGCGTATGTCTGGGGCCTTAGACACACTGTATGCTGACGAGAATAGGTTTAGTTTTGTGCAGATATTTATTTTGCACCATGGCTCCTGACAGCAGTAGTGAGAGAAGGGGACAGGTAGATGATTAGGAGTAGCTGAGGATGGGCAGCCGAGTGACTCAGCACTGGATGCTGACAGGTGAGGTTGTTCCCGCTGGTGGGCCAAAGCGGTGGCACACCGATGGATTTCACACCTGTCCTTCACTTCAGACCCCATGCCGAGCTTATTTCTCTCTTGCTGACTGTTTACATTAGGAATCCTTCCTCTGCTGTCTCGCTATCACACATGCATTATCAGTATGCAAAATACTTCTGTTACCATTGGCACAAGTTACTGCAAATCTTAACCTGTTTCTTTAATTCAAAGGTTTAAGTGTTGCGTTTTGTATCATGACTGCTGTTAAGTGTATGCGTTTATCAAATGCAGCCTGCTTTGTAAAAAAAATAAGGAATAGTAGGCCTACCTCATGGAGCAAATATATGGTTTTTGTCTTAAGGTACCTGTTAACACCTTGGCTAGTAGTAAGTGCCTTCTGTTACCGAGCAGATGTGCATAAGATAAAATGTTTTTAAACACTCCATCATCTGTGATTAGTTAAATAAAGTGATAGCCACGCCCCAAACTCACTTCATTGGTTGAGCCAGTTGTTACTATGTCAGGCTGGTCGGATTATTCAAAAGAGCAGAGCAATGTTCTGAAAACACAGAGGCAGTGTTTATACTTTCCAGAGTGTCAGCTCTGTATTACTTACTGTTGTCTCTGTATGTTAGGCTGAAACGGGAGAGTATTCTATTATTACAAAATACACACTTCAACTTTAAATGTACTACAATTCATAATGATTCATTCATTTTATTCTGTTTCTTTCTTTTTTATCCAAAACAGTAATATTTATAAAACGTTATTACACTTATTAATTATAAAATAGTTATTTTTTATGTAATTTATTCCTTGATGCAAAGTTGAATTTTTTCGCAACCATTATTCCATTACTCGTCACATGATAATTCAGAAATAATTCTAATATACTGATTTGCTGCTTGAGAAGCATTTCGTATTATCATAAATATTGAAAAAAAGTTTAGCTGCTTAAATTTTTTGTGGAAACTGTGATTTTTTTTTTCAGTGTTATTCAATCAATAGAAAGTTCAAAAGACAATGTGTCATAGTTTACTTTTTAATTATTATTAATCTTCTAAATAAATAGTTAATCGTTTTTTTAAAAAGCTTAAAAGTTTTGTGGAAACTGTGATACATTTATTTAGGATTCTTCAGTGAATACAACGTTAAAGAACAGTATTCATTTAAAATATAAATATTCAAGTAACGTTATATAATCACTTTTGATGAGTTTAATGTATCCTTGCTGAATAAAACAATTCATTTCTTTCACAAACTTACCTAAACTTAATAAAATAAAACAACAACAACCTTACTAACCCCACACTTTTAAATAGTACTGTGTGTACAGTATACATACAGTATACATTTTCTGTCTATTTTGAGTGGTACTATACCTTCAACCAATGTATCATAGTTTAATTCCTTCTTTTACATTTTTTTTAAATCTCTTATCTTATTAATCTTTAAAAAAAAAAAAAAAGAAAAAAGAAAAGAAAAGAAAAGAAAAGAAAAGAAGGGTATTTTTGCCCTGGAGCGGTAGAAGTGGAATTTGTATTTAGTGGATTCTGGCTCCCTAATGACTCGAGTTAAATGAGCTCAGAGTCTGGCTGAATGGTCTATAATTGTGATGAGTCTTTTTACCTCGGAACAATTAAAGATGCACACGTTCTGTGGAGACCGCTGTCGGACAGGGAGAGCTGAACATGTGCAGGGACATCCATGCAAACACCCAATAGCTTTACCCACTGTCCCTTGTTCCTGTTGACACAGGTACCCACCAGCATAATTGATTTATTACAGCTTCCTAAAGCACTAACATTTTTGTCTTAGAGAATTAGTTCAACCAAAAATGAAAAATTCTGTCATCATCGCTCTCTTGTCATTCCAAACCTGAATGACTTTCTTTCTTCTGTGGAACACAGAAGATGATATTTGGTCCAGGCAACGTTATTTGGGCCCCATTGAGATTCATTGCATGGACATCTAATTTTGTGTTGAAAGAAAGAAAAATGTCATATACATTTTTAAAAAATAGGGTTCCAAAAAGGAGTTTTCAGTGCAGTGCCATAGAAAAATTTAAGGTTCTCCAAAGAACCATTCTTAAAAGAACCACTTTTCTAGAACATTTTGATCATCTAAAGAACTTTTTTTCACCGAAAAGAACCTTCTGTCCAATGGAAAGATTTCATGGATGTTAAAGGTTCTTCATGGAACCATTCCCTTACATCAATTCTCATTCTAAAATTCAGACCACATTTGCTGGTCTAAGATCAGATTCTTGCTGGTCTAATATCAGATACATCCTACATGTCCAGAGGGCCGATCTGATCTGGAAGCTGCACTTCTACTTCTAAGATGCCTCATGAATACAGACTCAGATCAAAGCTGGCCTGTGCTGTGGAGGAATCATTTAAATGGAGAGAACGAGGGATGCTTAATGAATGAGTGGTAGAGGTAAAGAAGCATGTCTGCCCCTGAGCCCAGACAAGGGGTGAAGAGAAAGAGAGGCAGATGGAGTAATAGGTCGTTCAGGGGGTCAGGCCATGCAAATGCAAATATTTATACAAGCGATTAAAACACCCTCTCGACTGCCGCCCACTCTTTTCAAATAAAGAGCCCCATCTCCAAACGCTTCATCTCCTGAAGGCAAGGCTGATGGAGGGAACAGGAAGGGAAATTTGTGCGGGAAGAAAAAGCCCAAACAAACGGTGACGTAAATGTGAGTCACTCGTCTTTTCTGCCGTTACAATACAGAGATTAGAGCAGTGGGCTCTTTTTTGGGATGCGGATCTCATCCGTTTTTCTTTTCATAGACTTTCATCCCCTCAGCCAACAAGCCCAAGGAATTTCACACTGCCACAGCCATTTGCTGAGAGGGTCAGATTTGTTCATCTCACCAGTGATGATCTGAATCGTGATGCACCATTCTGCAATGTTTTGCTTTAGATGAAATAACTGTCACTGTTTTTCTATGTAAACATCGTCTAAACGGACAAATTTGACCATTGTGCTCACGTTTGGTGTTGCGCATGACACAGGGTTCTAAAAATGTGGCAATTACGTAAAAATATTTTTTTCAAAAAATGCAGGCCTTGCAGGCTTTTTTGTTTTTCATTCCAAGTGTCTCATGTTTTTAAATGCAAAAGCATTTTCTGCTTTTTAAATACATTTCTAAGATATTTAATTTGATATAGTTAATTTCAATTTATATAAAAGCGAAAATTTTATGTTTGTTGAACAATCAATGAAAATGCTTTGAATTATATTATACTTTTTATACATAGAATACATTTAGAATTTTTTTAAAAATGACACCCATTGTAGAAAAAAAGCTGGCCTTCCTTGAAGGAAATGTTTTTTGTTTTTTTCTATGTACATTTAAACAGTCTGTTATTCATTGTGAAACTAGCGCGGTTGGTTTAGAACAAACCCTTTGGTTGTTTATCCTCCGATAATGACATTTTGCAGAGACTGATTCATTGCAAATTCAACTGATAGACAGATCTTCCTTGTAGCTCTTAGATTTTTAGATGCATGTACACAAAAATGCATTGTAACCACAGCAATCTTGTAATGAATTGACTAACCACACTCTATCTCCTCGGCAATTATACTCCAATTTCTGAGAAGACGCTCGGCTTTGACAGATTCTAAGAATGGCTAAATCAGATGAAGGATGTTACTTGAGGGATGTTATGGTGAGATGCAAGACTGTCCTGTTCTATCATACACTATTTAAGGTTGTGAACCAGAGTAAAAAAATACTTCAAACCCACACTCACACAGAAATAGTCTCGCAGACACAGTCAACACAATTCATCGAGATGAACGCGCAAGGAGTTTGTCATGAATCAGACAAGGTGTTTCTCAGTGGTGGAAAAACATCTTTACCCCAACAAGGATTTGCTTTCAGCAGTTCAGTGTTCCTTATTTGTTCAACCGTCCGCATATTCAGTGAAAACATTTTAGGCTGCTTTTTGGGTACTTTTACATCAAATAATCTGCATACAATATATGAGACCACTCAAAATTCTGCTGTCTCAGCATTATTTAACATTATATTTCACTTAGTATTCATTAAGGTTGCATTGTTTCTCGCCATTTTTGAAAAGTGATTACTTCTTGACTGTTTTTGTTTTACAAAGCTTATAAATTATGTACTCTTATATTTTAATAATGTATTATTTCTTTTAATATTTGCTGCAATTGGTTGCTGAATAAATATACTTACACAACCTATGTATGCATGTATGTATGTTGTTTTCACAGAAAAAATATTAACATAATTTGTAATTATTGGAATAAATACTATACGTTTTATCTTTTGAGAGAAGCTTCTTAAGGTTTTACTGGTTTTCCTAATATAAATAAATGCAACAAATTAATAAACTACACTGTAATTATTATAAGTTATTTCAGTCTTGTCAAGTCAATACATTAGTTGGCGCTTCTTTATTATAATTTGTAATACAAAAAAATGGATATGCATATACATTATGGTGCACCCCTTCTTCATCTTTTACAGAATGTCGTAATCTGGATAAATTTACTTTTGCAAAGACTATTATATCGTTTCTGCTATACATGGTACAGATATCAGACTCTGATTATGCATGACGAAAAGTGTAAGTGTATAGTATATATCATTTGGGATACAAGATGTAACCACCCATAGTATATATTATTTATGATTTAAGTTTATAGTTTTTATCATTTGGGATAATAGGTTTAACCACCCAGACAAATCAGTTTAGATGTTGACAGTGTAGCACTGTCTCAGACTGAAGACAATCAGTTTAGTGATAAAGTGAATGAGAGTGTCCTGTGCTTATTACCATTTTAGACATCATCAAATTTGATT
The DNA here is from genome assembly GCF_018340385.1 of Cyprinus carpio. Classification (NCBI taxonomy): domain Eukaryota; kingdom Metazoa; phylum Chordata; class Actinopteri; order Cypriniformes; family Cyprinidae; genus Cyprinus; species Cyprinus carpio. Next base: position 16,170,385 of record NC_056621.1, on the reverse strand, counting down.
TTAATCAGGCCCTGAAAGCCAGTGATTGAGGGTACGACTCCTATGTCTCTTTTTGCTCTTTGTCTCGCTCTAAAGGGTGGTAAGCAAACGGCTGCCAGATGATGATATAATGAACATGAAATGAGAGCGAGAGAATGTTTGCTTTTATTTAGTTGATAACCCATGTACACAATTTGCTTTGAAAGATGTTCAACAATTACATAAACTGTAGCTGATTAGTTAATGGCTGTCATTTCGTAGACTGAGCATCTGGTCCCCCTCTCTCTCTCTCTCTTTCTCTCTCTCTCTCGCACATGTGTTTGTGTGCGGCACGTTGCTTTGCAACCATCCATCTGCAAATTATAGCATTCATCTCTTACTGAAGTACAGATAGGTTCGACTGGCTTGTGAAATCTCTCTCTTTGCCTGATGGCACTGTGCCTCAGCCTTTTCTTTCCAGACAAGATTACATCCTCAATAAAAAATGCCTCTCTTGGAGTGTTTATTGATCAGAGGCTCTCCACTTGAGAATCAGAGGCAAGTAATATTCGTGGGAGAGTGCACGCAAAAGATGGTTATCACTGTTTGTAAGCATACTGTATATTGTGTATATAGTATACTGTATACACAATACCGTAAATATTAATGGGCATTTTTAATTAAATTAATGCTTGCAATAACAAGGATGCATATAAAATTAATCAACATTTTGAACTTTCTATTCATTGTAGAATTCTGGGAAATTTTTTGTTTCCACAAAAAAAAAAAAAAAAAAGAATATTATTAATAGGTAATATTAATGTTTTTTGTATATCTTATATACACATTGTGTATTATATTGTGTGTGTGACTGAGTGTGATATTGATGGATGGATGGATGGATGGATGGATGGATGGATGGAAGGAAGAAAATTCTGAAAATTCTAATGATGCCGAAAATTTAGATTTGCATCACAGGAATTAATTACATTTTAAAATATACTAAAATAGAAAAAATAATAACTTGTAATAATATTTCACAATATTACAGTTTTACTGTATTTTTGATCAAATAAATGCAGCCATGGTTAACATAAAAGACTACTTACAAAAAAATAACAAAAATAAAAAAGACATAATAATATTTATTACATTATACATACATATATATTACATATGTGAAAAAGAACAAGAAGTGGGGAAATTAAACTAGGACTAAAGGAAGATTAAACGAGTATAAAGAAGAGTCGGCCCTCATCAGCGAAGATTCAGACTCTGTAACATTAATACTCAATAATTAATAGTGCTGGAACAGTTGTAGTAGATTTCGACTGGGCAGAGGGGAAGGATCTGGCAGGATATGAGTGCTGAAAGGGAAGTTTTTCTTCAGGAAGTGTTTGGAATATCTGCTGTCAGAGAATGTTAGATCTTCTCCTGCTCGCAGGCTCACGCGGTCACGGGGGAGAATCAGACCAAATAGAGCTTAGCTTTCAGAAAAAGCTGGAGTCACAGCCTGCGTAACCTGAAGGATATGAGGAAAAATTACTGTTTGTGCTGCGTTGTAGTCTGGAAAACCAGTTCAGGAGAGGTAAAATGTGACATATATGCATACATCAGGGATTTTCAGCCAGTTCATAGTGCAGTGTGACCTGTTCTACTCAATGAAGCTGTTTTAGAAAGCCATTCCTAATGCACACTGATTGGTAGGTTGACTTAATAACTGATCTCCATACAGTAGTGTGCACTATACTGTATATGCACACACACTGCCCTCATCACACCCAATCACAACAGCCAGATCCCCCTCAGCTTATTTCAAGCTGTGCTTTGGGAGTATTGTGGGATAATGACCATCTCTGTGTCGTTCCATGAATCTTATTTATTGAGCATAAAGTGCTGTTTCAGAGTGCAGTTTATGGTCTCCATTTAGATCTCATATATTTTTATGTGTAGCTGGCACCGAGGTATTCCCTCTGGTGTCATTTAAAAAGCACTTTAGGACAGTGTAGCCAAGTCAATATGAACAAATCTCATGATTTAGAGCTTCTGAAGGGAACTCATTTCAAACGGATGGTTTGCGTCTGCGCTGGGCCTCAGGTGCTGGCGGACTTTATTCTAATATAGACCTCTGCGCTTTTTTTTTTTTTTTTGGAAGAGCTGGTTTTGTTGACATCAGCAGTGTTGTTGCCACAGGAGATGATGGGAACTTTGATGAAGAGGGCCACTAAATATTCAGGATGAGCTCCTCCATAAAAAAATGTTGTCTACTTCAAACAGCTGTTAAGATGTAATCATTTAAATGGTGGCTGTCATAAATTGCTTTTGCGAAAATGGACTCTTGAGGTTTAGTGAAAGCATTTTAGGAGATTTATTCAAATATTAGAATTAATATATTAAAAGTTTGAGTAAAATATAACTAATATATATATATATTGTGCATATATTTAATAATATGATTAGCAAAAGGCTCTTCCTAAGTACTGTATGAACTGAATTTCCTGAGGTAAAGATGTTCGCAAGCTGTTTATTGAGGTTTCTTGAAGACTGAAATATTGATTTAGCGATTATTTGGGAGATAATCCATTTCTGTAAGTTGTATTGTATCTTTTAACATACGTTCTTTTGTTTATTCATGTTTCGTGAAGAGAAACAGATGAACAATTGGTTTATACGCATGTTTTGCTGCCTTTTGAACTGAGCTGCTCTTTGAAAGATTTGGATAGCTTTCCGTTGTTCACAACCTGTTTTACTGACGTTTCCCCATGGCTGAAATATTGTTTGAGCATTTAGCCTACTCAAGAGACAATACATTTCAGTAAGTTGCATTGTATATTTTAACATACCTTCCGTTTTTTTATGCTATAAATAGTAGTGAAGAGGAACAGACAAACATTTGGTTCACGCGCGCTTCATTATGCAGTTTAATCTGAGGTGGCACGTCACTTTTAAAATTGTTAAAATTGCATTACAGTTTCAATTTTGTGATAAAATTGACATATTTTGAAAGCTGAGACTGTTGTAACTCAAAACATATTGCAGTTACTGGATAGGAGGCACACCACAAATAAAAATTAATTAAAGGGTTAGTTCACCCAAAAATGAAAATTAGCCCATGTTTTACTCACCCTATAGGTGTATATGACTTTCTTCTTTCTGAGGAATCCAATGTTAGTTATATTAAACGTTTTCCTGCTCTTCCAAGCTTTATAATGGCATGGGCAGGTGTTTTTGTTCAACAGTCCAAAAGTAGTCAAATAAAGCACATCCATCTATATTAAAATGCGCCTCACATGGCTCCGCGGGTTGAATAAAGGTCTCCTATAGCGAAGCGATGCATTTTTGTATGAGATTCCGTATTTAAAACAATTATAAACAGTTTTGTGTAACTTCTGCTAACTTCCGCTAAACATGGACTAATTTTCATTTTTGGGAGAACTAACCCTTTAAGTTTTATTCACATAACTTCAGTAAGTATAGATCGATCTTGGGATTTAAGAACAATAAAATGAATTTCAAGATGTAATGGAAAATAAATATTTTACCTACCTATATTATTTTTCTATATGTAATCATCTGTAATCAATTTTTTGTTTTCATTTTGTAGTAATAAATAAATAAATAAATCAACCAACAATAAAATAAATAAATAAACCTTTTAAAGGTATCTTCTTCTTTGCAGTATTTTTTCGTTGTTGTTGTTGTTGTTGTTGTTATAAAATTAACATTATTTGAAAGCAAAAAAAAAAAACATCTTTATATTTTTGACCAACATTGATTTATTTAAATATACATTATGGTTAATAGGACCAAAATAATATGTAAAATTATTATTATTATTATTATTATTATTATTATTATTATTATTATTATTATTATTATTATTATTATTTTGTAATAAAATCAACTGAATTTAAAAGTTTTTTTTTTTTTTTTGGTCTAAAATCAAAAAAAGAGGTCTAAATTCAAACAATACAGTGTGCATGATGTTGGCACATGATTCCCCTCCGGAGCTACACCATAGCAGCCAGTCCTTTTCATCATGAAGAGCCAGTCTTTGCTTCTTGGAGAGTAAAAGGAGAGACACTGTGTAGAGAGACAGAAAACAGAAACCATGTGCCTGGCTTGACTTCCTGCGGCCCAGCCTGCAGGCCCCTTGTGAGATCTTAGCTGCGGCCAGATCTTCCACACCCCTCCACCATCCACGCCTGCAAGAATGCATCTTCTCCCCAGCCAGACACAATCCCCAGGCCTATGAGTCCTGGTACAGCCCCCAACCCCCCTGCTTTAGAAGGTTGGCGGTGATGTTTGGCCACGGTTTGTTTGCCTCTCGCTTTTTTTTTTCCCATAGCACTGCTCCACTGACCCAGTTTGTCTTAATCCCCTTGATGTGACTTTAATGGACTGCAGGGGCGGAGTGCATGGGGAGGGGGTGAATATGTGTGCGATTGGACGAGGGAGGAGCTTCAGACGGGAAATGTTGGGCGAGTGAAGCAGAGCAGCGGGAAAGGAAAAGGGGGAGAGTGATTTCCTCCTGCCACCGTGTTCTGGGCAGTAAATTAATTTGATGCTGTTATGTAACCATAATCATCATCCTCTATAATCACATCAGCAGCTTTGTAAAGGCACCCAAAATAGATGGACAGGAGTGGACATGGAAAAAGAGAGACTTTAACATCACACAAAATGTTCATAGCAGAAACATCTATTTTATGACTATTTATGAATGGGTTTTCATATTTAGTATTTATCACCATCTAATACCATCTGGTCATTCCAAACCTGTACTGAAGAGAGAGCTCACCTAAAAACTAAACTTCTGCCATTGTTTATTGACTCTCATGTTATACTTATAAGGATAGTTCACAGAAAAATGTCACATGGACTATTTTAATGATGTCTTTACTACGTTTCTGGGCCTTGAATGTGTCAGTTGCATTGCTGTCTATGGAGGGTCAGAAAGAAAAAATAAGCTATTAGTTGCTGAAAATCATGACTCTCAAATCTAATCTGTATTTGAGTATATTTAGTTATTTTTTATTTTATTTTATTATTTTATTTTATTTTATTTAGCTGTCAAATCCAATCTGTATTTGAGTATATTTGATTTATTTTTTATTTGTTTTTATTAAACAAAAAAGTTCTGATCTATTAAAAAACTAAAAAAAAAAAAAAAACACTATTGGTGAAATAAGAATAGATGTATAGTTTAAAACCTTGCATTAACTACGTAACACTTATAAGTGGACCCCAAAGAAAAATAAGATTAAAAATAAAGATACAATTTTATGATATGACTGCTTTAGAGTAGGGCTGAACGATATATCGTTATCGTATCTATATCTAGATATGAACTTTCAAGTTTATCGAAAAAAAAAAAAGCAACGATATAGACGATATAGATTTCCCCTCTCCGCGCTCGCCCTGCATACAACTCTGGCAGTCACAACAAACATCAGTTTTACGAGTGCCCTTTAATGCACCGCTAAAGCCAGTGTACTTATGTACTTATGTGAATTTATATGTTTGAAACCTAAAATAAACAGTATGTGGTTGAAAACACTGAAAAGTCGTGATATATGACAGTTCTGAGCGCGCCTGTCTCTGGCTAAATTCAACATTTGAATTTAGCAGTTGATCATGTGATGCACTTGATCGTACGCTCCAGGGACCAGCCTAGACTAATTACACCTGTGTGATCGTACGTGCGAAAGGCTTAAAAAACAATACATTTTCTGACACAAAATTTTGAAATGTAGGCTTAAATCAAACACATTTTAATTCAGATTCTGTATTTTATATATATATATATATATATATATATATATATATATATATATATATATATAAAATATATATATATAAAAAACAACGGAAAACAAAAACAACGAAGCTGCCTGACCCCCCCCCCCCCCCCCCCAGCTGGGGCGGTCGTATTGTATCGATATAGAGATATCTGGCATTAAAATCGAGATATGAAATTTTGTCCATATCGTTCAGCCCTACTTTAGAGTCCCAAAATGTTTAGAGGAAAGGTGTTAAACACAGTACAGCACACAACTTTATCTCTGTCCCTTTCATCCTTCATCCCTCCTTCAGGGCCAGATAGCACAGGAAGCAGTTAGTGCGTTTTCTCTCAGAATGCTGGCAAGACTCTGGGGCTCACTGTGAACACTTCAGCGCTACATTAAACATTTACAAAGCTCAAGCCAAATAAAAGAAACTGCAAAACTGACCTTAGATCAGTCTGATGCATTGTTTCTCTGATAGGTTTAGGTTTTAATTACCTTATCAGTCTCTCATCTGTCAGTGAAGCACATCTGCTTGACTTTAAACTCTTACCTCATAGCAGTGGATTGGAACTGATATTGTATGAATAATCTTGATGTACTATTCAGAGCTGCTTGAATTGAAGGAGCTGAAAAATATCTCTCCCTGGCTGCTTTGGCAAATCATCTTTACTCCTCGTATTCAGCCAGAGCTGAAGCTCAGCCAGTTGGGTTGTCATAAGAGAGAAGTTCGACTCAGATCTTTCATCCTCTCGCTAGACGGCAGCAAGTATTCAAGAAAAAAAAAAAAAAAGAAAAAAAAGAAATCCTGCACAAGAAACCAACTTCGATTTGCTTTTTCACCCAGGGTGAAGCTCTGTGCATGGACCACAAAGCTTTAACAGCAAGGTACCAACTGGCACACTTGATTGTAACCTATAGCGTTTATGCATCCATTGTTTGACCTCCTAGTGTCCTACTACCCAGTGAACTAAAGCATCATTTACATTTTCAAAAGCACATTAATTAAATTAGCAGATAAAATGTCATTCTCTTCTTTGAGCATGTTCATAATTTATGTTGTTTTATTAACCTTGCATTAATACAAACATCAATACTACATAGACCAACAAAAGTAAAAAAAATTAAAATAAAAAATAGAGCAATATGTGGAGAAAAAACAACAGCAACTAATTACTAACCTAGAATCTAGCATCTCATATTACAAGGGTAAATTCTAAAATTCACAATCATTTAAGTAACATGATTATTATTATTATTATTTATTTATTTTTTAACATAAAGGTAAACAATGTCAGGGTGGTGCAACTGCTCTGAAAATGTAATGAAGAAAAAAATTTATATTATAATCTACAATGCAAATGTTATGGTATGCAACTCACCAAAAACTGATTTTTATGAATTATAAAATAATAATAAATAATAATAATAAAATATATATGTAATTAATCTATTATTTTTGGCTACACCACATGACATTTTAAAGTCATTAAATATAAACTTTCCATGAAAAGGTGTTTTTTCCCCCAACTATATAGAAACAACATGAACATTTCTAAGAATTTAGCACTTAGTTATATGATTATACAGTTATATGATTGCTATAATGTGGACTATAAGGGCTCAGGGTGCCTCTAGAAGAAGCACTTGAATGTGTATAGCTTTAATTGCACAGCAAAAACACAGAATAAAATAATCATCCCACCCTTCATGTTCATCTGTGAAAGTGCTCCTTGAACGATAATCAAATACAGCATGTAAGAACAAGTGCACCTCACAATGCGAGGCATTACATCCCTCATTAGCCTCCGTTTGAAACAAGTTAGTCGGCCGTGGATGCCAGGCATTGGCTCCGACTGATGTAGTATAGAAACGACAAAAACTCTGATGTATTGAGTTGAGGAGGAAGGCAGTGGAGTGTGAAGCTGCATTATCAAATACAGATTTCCTGGCGAGCTCCTGAGAATCGCTCCCCTGCCGACGAGCGCCAACTGGCAGCCTCCCCCGCCTGGTGACACTGGCAACCCTGATGATGATGAGCTGTCAGCTCCCTTTATTCCGGGAGGGGAGCGGGAAAAGTCGTCCCAGACATTGCCAACTCTGACCCTCCCTGATGTTTTTTGGATGTTCTGCAGTCCTGTGTCGAAATGCACCTCTTGTGTTTTCCGTCAAGTTTCACGAAATCGCTAACTGTCTCCAACTGAGGCGCAGAAACCCAGGCACAACGAACAGGAAAGAAGCTAAAGGTGTATGTTTCTTGTCATCCGTGGCTCCAGGTAAGTTTGGTTCCAAGGTGTCTACAGTTTCTACCCTAAGACAAGTGGAAGTCTGACGGGTATTACCCAAGCTTGGGGACACCACTTCATTTGTACTTCATTCAGCCGAACAGCAGTCTGACAAACTCGCAAAGCCCTAAAGCTCGGTCTGGCTTCACATTCTGCTTTTTTTTTTTTTTGCCTCGTGTTTATTGTTTGCGATGGACAGGGGTTCGCCAAGTCCCGTCTTCCCCTCAGGTGGAAAACTGTCACTTTCCTCCTGGGATTCAGGCCTGAGTTTGACGGGACCGATGAGTGGGGCCTGACAAGCCCGGCTCATCAGATTGGGACTAGCATGAGCCGGTTGGCCGGACTGGGTTTGTTCACTACCTGCCATTTTATATCCTCAACCTCAATGTGTAATTACAATCACTTGTCATGTCTGGTATATCACCTGGGCCCGACTGTGTCAGCTGTCAGCGAAGGAAATGTGATGCTTATTCATTGCCTGTGTAGGCGTTCCACAGCAAGGTCGCTGGACAGACTGCACCTAGAGCTAACTGAGGGAGAAGTCTGGTCGAGTAGGAGTGTGTTTAACGTCTGTGGAAGAGAAAAAGTGAAAGTGTGAGGGCGAGTGAGATGCTCGTGTCAAATGCTTGTGTCAAACCGCAGTTTTGCACTTTGTAAGCAGACGTAATGTCACTTCCTGTGTTTAATACAAATAGCAACACTTACAGTCCACAGGAGCACTCCAGGAAGCGCAGAGAGTTACTTGAACATGAGGCAGTACTCCTCGTCTGAACCGATTGAAAATGTAGAGACTTTTTTTATTGCATTGACCATAGCAATCTTGGTCAATCTTTGTCATTAGTAGTCATTATAGCCATTAAATGAACATTTTCCTTACATCGTGAATACATGTGAATGTACATTTTCTTTTAAATTCAAAAATATCAGTGAATAACGTTTGTTGCATTATTTACATCCCAAACTAACCTTGCTCATCATTAAAAAAAAGCCCAGTTTTCTGATATTCACGAGGGTCCATGGTTGTTGTTTGTTTTTTTGTTTTGTTTTGTTTTGTTTTGTTTTTATTGCCTATTTCTGCAATAGGTTGGACCATATGAATTTTGTGAAATAAATAAATAATAAATAAATACAAATAAATAAATATTAAATTAACAGCTTTGGTAAACTGATTTTTTTTTCTTCTAAGAAATATTAATAATTAAAAAAAAGTTAATATCTCTAAATTTCACTTTTTTAATGAGATTTTTTTTTATGTCATTACGATATCAGGACAGTTGAATCACCCTGATATTTTGTAAACCCTAAAAAATATCAAAATAAATAAACAAACAACCAAAAATGTGCTGAAATTAAAAAATATTCTTATTGCAGATGATGTGTATTCAAGTCATTGTAGTATTGTAGTTTTGTTTTGTTTTGTTATGTGTTGTGTTGTGTTTTGTTTCTTTTTTGTAGTGTGTTTTGTTTTGTTTTGTGCTGTGTTGTGTTTTGTTTTGTGTTATGTTTTGTTGTGTTTTGTTGTGTTTTAATTTGTTTTGTTTTGTTTCGTTTCGTTTCATTTCTGCAAGTGTTTTGAACCTTATTTCTGCATATTAATAAACAGTTTTGTTAAAATGTAATTATTTTTTACATAATAATACCAACATAAGTTTTGTATTTCAAATGTAATGTTTTCAAATTTCTTATTTTTAATTAGTTTTTTTTTTTTTTAATCATATCAGGACAGCTGTATTAACCCTCACATTTTTGATGAAAAATTTAATTAAATGCTGAAATAAAAAAATAAAAAAAAACTTTTAAAAGAGGTGTATTCAAGTTGTGAATTTGTATTTATTTTTTTATGAATTAATAGAATATAGTTTGCGCTAAATTAGACTACCTGAAAAATGCAAACATAACATTGCAGGCTAGAGACAATGGAGTTTTGCACTTGTTGACTCATTCGCACGGTAGCTGAAGACATCCCACAACTCTCTGTTCTTGAAAGGAGATAGTTGCCTGTGTGTATTTCCTGTTTGCTGCATGTCACGTTTCCTGTTCTGGTTGACATGCAGCTGTCTACCAGCACAGTATACACAAGATCCGTTGACCTGACCTTTTCTCTCACCTCTGCATGCACATTTAGCCTTTTACCTGATAATCAGTCCATCTACACGCAAGCACTCGCTCATGCATCCATTGTCTGCTTGCACCCATGATCATGCAGTGCTGTTTTGTTATTATTCTTTTCTCTCTCGCTTGGGTGTCTTTGATTCAGCCCAACAATTATATAACATTTCCTGTCCCTGTTGACATCCCAAGCAGCCGTATTTCTATGAGTAAACACACTCATCTTTCTCTCCCTCTATCATGGATTGATTCCGGTCTGTGTCCCCCAACTTTCCCTCCTTTCTCCCCTTCACCGAGTCGCGTCTCCCCGCGGCCACTTTCTGCATATTAGCACCCGAGGCCACAGTGAGGAGGCAGATACGCATTGGCTGCCACGGCCGGTGAAAAACGAGCTTTAGAAAGGCAATAAATTGCATCCAATTTAGAGATAAAGGCAGAAATAAATTTCTCTTTTCCTAAGACTGAGAAAAGGAGAAGTGGAGGAAGGCTGGAAAAAAAGCCTCCAGATAATTTGGTCGCATTTTTTTTTTTTTTCTTGCAATATTCTTTTGGAAATCTATTTTCATGTTATGTGTTTTCTTTTTTATTTAGAATTCATGAAATAATCATGCTCTCATGTTTGAGATTGCTTTTCTGTGTTTTCATCGGTTCTGAAATTAATCACTTTTGTCTCGGATGACATTTTTGCATCTCAACCCAAATGTGTTTTGAGTCACTGGCAGCATTTGGAGAAAATGAATTAATCAGACCTGATTTGGCAAATACATAATTTCTTTCCTTGATTTTGTTCACCTCCTCTCCTCTCCTTCCTGTTCCTGTTGTTTTTTTTTTTTTTTTTTTTTTTTTTTTTTTTAACTTCATTCCAGTATCCCAAATAAACTGTCCAAAAAAATGTAAATCTTTCCTATCAAAGAGCTTTTGGAAAAGTTTGTGAATCCCTTCCCTAAATCAGAAGTAGACAAGAGCAATCTTTCTCTTTTCAAACAAAAAGTGTTCCTTTTCTGGCCAACATGTATTGAAAAACATAGTTTTTTTGCTTTTATTACCATATCTGTATTACCATCACCAGCCAAACAACGTTTATCTTACCGTTTACCTTCTATTACCAAGTATAGCCCCCTTATCAAAGATCCCCTCCACCCTTTTGTCTCCAGAATTAGCCGAGTGATGGAATTATTCTCAAGTCCAATAAAATTCATCTGGGAAATAAGATATTATTATAAGCAGTCCGATAGTAATTCTTATGGGAAGGATGTGATGTTATATGAACATTCAATTATACGAGCTAATTTACGACATTAATAACTAGATTAAAAACACACCCACCCTAGATAAGCCACTCACTGCGCCAGCTGTTTATCACAGACTGTTCAGATCTGCCTCTGCTGAGTTTACCTTTGTTAGCGTAGCTGCTAATATGCTGTTTTATCAAAGCAGTGTTGTTAAATGAAAATAGTCATGTCTACTTAAAGTCTACTTTAAGTAGACTAGAGTATAAAAGATGCAGCATAGATGGAGTTTAAAAGATCTCACTACACTGTTTTTCAAAACTCTTTCTGTTTTGGTCATTCATTTACACAACAACAGCATTTTGGACCTTTGAAAATGGGTTTTGACGTTCAAGTACAAAGTGATATCACCATCAACCACAAATTTTCATTTTTTCCCCACGAACTTTTGCTGTCCAACACGAAGGAATTGCACATTCCTTGAAATTTGGCCTTTGATGTTGTATAGCTTGAATAATCAAAGCTGATTGGATGTGAGCACACTAACTCCGCCCCCAGATAATTTGACTCCACCCCTTTCCACCAATTCATGCTGTTCATAAAATATGAAAAGGCTAAAGTGGCATTAAGAGATCAATTGGTGGCGTGTTTGCATTATTGTAGCTAAAACTGAAAACTTTTTATGCAGTTTTGCCATACATTTACATGACAGCTGTGTTTTGGGTGCCTGAAAACAACAACTTTTGAAAAAGGGTTTCAAAGTGTATGTTTTTAATTATATACATTTGCCGTTTGACTACATCTTCATTTGGACGCATAACTTTTTGAAAACAAAGAAAAAACGTTTCCATTTTTACTAAACTGTTGCCGTGTAAATGTACCCTGAGCTTTTGTTTTTATTAAAAAAATACTAATAATCTATGTTTCACAAACCTGCAGAGAACTGCAGGAGGTTTGAGAGTTGCTGAAAAACTAATAGAAATCATAAAAACATTACAAATTTTAATAAATATTTTCAAAATGAAAACAATTCAAATAAAACTATCTAAAAAAAACATATATTTAAAATAAAATACAACATTTTACTTGTTTTCCTGCATGTCTTGTGACCGTTAACTGACATTATAGAACAGTGAATGTGGATGTGTTGTTAAATTATTGTAATATTAAGCAATCTCAGTGGGTACTTCAGGAAATATTTTAGCTTTTCGTAAATTATGGAAGCGACTACAGCAGCGCTAACAGAGCAAACTGAGATGCATTCGCTTTAGCATGGCTCTCAAGTGAGCCTCCTGTTCCATAACAATGCATTTTTAACAGGGTCTCTACGACATGTCTGGCTAGATATGGAAAGCGCATGCATGCATACATGCATCGTTGCAGTTTATGTTCAGTTCACGGTCGTGTGCTCGCATGTGGTGCTATGTTAATGCTAGCAACTGACAGCTGTGTCTTACCTCAGGTGATGCTTATTGAGAGACACTATCATCTTTTCTCATGATCTTTTTATAGATTTGAATGAAAGACCTTTAGAGGCCATTTAATGTGTTAAGCACCCCGCATCCGTAGGTATCATTTTCCAACCAGCTCAAAGATGTTTTTGCTGCATTTGTTTGTTTGTTTGAGCTTTTTTACTCTTTTGCGGGCAGGAAATACACATGGGGTGCTAATTTTAGCACCCCAAAAAGAACATGCACAACCACCACCAGCCTACGGTGAACCACAAGTGCGTTTGCAACTCATCCTACAAACATCAATCACAAACAAAGGTGTTAGCCACAGCCTTCTGCCACTTTGGCCTTTTCTTGTAAAGAAGTAGTGCATTGAGGATGTTACACTTTTTTATAACGATACTATCCCTTCATGATGCTTGATAGTCACATGTTTGCTACATTGCTTAATACTCATAGAACTGGAGAAAAATAAATAAATAAATAAATAAATAAATATAAACATGAATACAAGTTTTACTAATTTCTACCAATCCTCTTGATGCCATTTTTATTTCCAACCAACCAAATGGACATGATTGTGGGATATTGCTTTGATTCCTTCCTGCCTCCCTATATTTCAATTTTTCATGTAGTATTTTTCAGCTTTACAGTCACGATCCAGTGGCAAGCAACTATTGGCAAAACAGGGGTGTGCAATCAGGAGAGGTTGCAGGCCATACTCGAACCGACGTTTCCCATAAGAGTACCACAGCTACACATCCTATTTTTTTTTATATACTGTACTGCTTTTTACAATAGTGTGTATCTGCAGACACAGGAAGTATTCGTCTTAACCTTATCTTCTTTGACTTGGCCATCATTTCTGTCAGCACTCTGTTTTAGAGCTCCGTGGACCGCCACAGAGTGAGTATGTTGCTTTGGCTGAAGGGAAATCGATGTAGTCTCTTCACGGCACACTGATTTTGTCTGGCTCCTGAGAAATAATTAAAGGGTCCCTACACCACTCAGCCAATATGACGATGACTAGCGCTCTTACATAAATCGATAGCTGCTTTTTTCTTTTACTATTATTTATTAATTTATTTTTTTTGCCATCTCGCAGTAACACACACATTCTCCTTCAGCAGTTATGGGTCAGTGTGTCACTGTGCCATGTCGGCGATGTTGATACGTTTTGACAGGCTTTCCCCTAAAAAAGAAGAAAAACACCCTCCTCCCCCCAGCACATACCGTGGAGTGGGAGATACTATGTCAGAAACGGAGGGGGAGAAGCCACGCTATTTCTCCTTCATTACGTCACATGGCTGGAACGGAGGTGACCTTTCTGGCTGAGTTTTTGCACTGAGGCGATTTTTGTATTTTTGTGTTTTCTCCCGATGTCAGGTTTTAAAATGAAGTTAGCTGTGCCATAAGGACAAGCGGTGTCTTTGAACATTTAAGTATTACATTGAAGTATAATGTAATATTAAACAACCAGTGGCGTATTCAACATATATGTCCATTTAAGATGTCCAACTATGTCCTCCAGATTAGTTTCTAAGAATTTAATGCAAATCATTTTCTAAGTAACCAGGACATCTAAGAAACTAAAATAACATTTCTGTCTCACACTTGCCTTACACACAAACATCAAATAGAGTTCCTGTTATCTCTTAGCTCATCAAAAACTCATGCATACTGAAGCACTCAGAGACAGTCTAAAAAAAAAAAAAACACTCTTTAGTACAGTAAAGCAAATAATACAGAAAACAAAATTTCCTCCACAATAATAATAATAATAGTTTTAATATTTAATAATATATTACTAATTAATAGACTTTTTAGTGACTTGTCATTCAACAACAACAACAACAATAGTATTATTATTATTTAGTAACTTACTGCATCCAACTATATTTTTAGAAAGGTAGCTGATGATGATGATGATGATGATGATGATGATGATTATGTGAATACATTGAAGTTGATAATAATAATCTGTTTTATTAGTAACTTGCATCCAGCTATGTTTTGAGAGGTAGCTGAATTATTAATAGTATTATTATATACAAATATAATATAAAAAATATAGATTTAAAACCCAGTTTGTATATTGCAATAACACAAACAGGAGGTGTGATGGCCTGTGATGTGCTTAAGGCTTTTGGCAGCCATTAAGTAAAGACTAGCAAGGTTAGGAAGCATCAAATCAATATATTGTGATGTGAATTGACTGCTGACTTTGATCAGCAGCCTTGGGAGTGCTTTAGCATTGAACACAGTGAGTGGGTTATGCAAATATATGGGCGGGGGTGGTACAGAGATCGAGAATCAGATGCTAGTGTCTGCTAAAAGTCATTACTAGCTTCCAGTTTATACACAAGTGTACCAAAATTATGTAGAATTATAACATAAAATAAAACTTAATGAAATACAATGACAGATAGAAAACAAATGAATATATTAAAAAAATAGGTAAGAAGAATAAAATAATAAAATAAAGAAGATCAGTGTATACTGTAAATCACATTTTGTTATTAAATTAAAAAATAATGTAAAATGCATAATTAATAAATAAATGTAAAAAAAAAATTCAAACATTATAAACACTATAACCATGTATTTTACATTCCCTCACTACATACAAATCCATTCAGTTGAATGGTGTTCAAAAAAGGAGTGACAAATATAATAAGCATAGCAAAAGACATATATTATAAACAAATTTAAACCCATTTATTTAAAGCGAAACTGAAACTACCTGCTTTATACACAATAAACAACAGACTTTTTAGTAGAAACTCACATTGCATCCAACTACATTTTAGCTTGGCTGTAGTTGAACTATATGAAAAAACAAAGATATTTTGGTGAATGTGTCCATTTGAGCATCCGTGGTGCAGTTGTGGTAGTTGTACCTCGGTCCCTGTCCCGAGGGGGCCACACAGCCTTCTCTCTCTTTCCCTCCAGAGACAGCATTCTTATGCAATCATATCCATGACAGCTGTTGTTTTTAAAGGACTTTCTTCCTTTTTTATTTGAGTCATTGATGAGGTCTACAGTGTAACAATATAAACCAAAACCAAACACTATGAACATTATCTTATACAGTAAGAGAACATTCCGTCATCATTTATACTCACCTTCATGTAAAGGTTATCTTCATTGTGTAAAACACAAAATGGCATTATATGGAAAAGAGCAGCATGAGCATTTTACTAAATATCTCTTTTTGCATTTTATGAAAAAAATTAAAAGTAAAATGGTTTAGGGGTTTAATACATGACGTTGAGTAAACAATGACCAAATTTGTCATTTGTAGGTGATCTATCCCTATAAACTTGAACCCTAAATCCTTGTTGCCATTTTGTGGCGAAAAGGACCATGGGACAACCCAAAAGGTATCGCACTGCTAGGTGCATCTCCTAACAAGATGACTGTTCAAAGGCTTTTTTGTGCTCTGGAGAACATGAAAGACATGTTTAAAAATTTAAAAGCCCGATCTGTTCCAGTGCTATGGAGCGGCAGAGGAAAGCAGATTTTCACATCGTCGTAATTCCCCAGTCGCTTGCTTTGTAAATTAATTAAGCTGTTTATGACAGCTGCTTGCACCTAATGGAATGCTTATAGACTTTTGTCATTAATAATTACTGGACTGCAAGGCTACTTCCTTTATGTGTTGCAGGGGATGTATGGACTCTTCTATGGCTACTGTATGTCCTGCGGGTAACCTCTTGTTTTGTTAGAAGTTGGGGGTCACTACACACTTGTGAGATTTGTGTTGAATTTCCTGATAATCGCATTTCAAAATGTTAATGCATACATATAACCATATGCAAACACCTGTTTTAGCACGGACAAAAACATTTAAAAAAATTTAACTACAAAGAAAATATTTTCAATACAGTATTTCAGTCTTGTCCAGTAAATATCAAAACGTATAAAAAAAGATACATTTACATAAGTAAAATATACGTTTTTTCACGCCCAACAGTATAAAAAGATTTATGCCTATGAAGCAATAAATGAAATAAAATAAAACTACTTTTTTAATTTTATCATCTTGCTGCTATTCTACAAAAAAGTCTCTGCCTTTCAGTGAATTGAAGCACAATTCTGCACTGCATACTTCATGTTCAAGGTACTAATATGATACATACCTGCTCAACTAGGAACAGACAACCAGAAAAAGTTGAGATCAGCTGAGAAAACCACCTTGGTGAGCTAAAGTACATGATAAAATGCTAAAGAAATTTGGGAGCCACTGTGCTGGGGAAAGGGAAACTAGATTAGCCATATTGTGTTTGTTGGGAGCTCTGTGCCGCACAAAGACACTGTTTTATCCGGTTCAGTCTCTTGCATAAAACATACTGTAGTTATGAATTTGAATTCGATTTTGTAATGACTCATTTGACTTGATTTGAATCTGAACATGAATTTTATATTTTGTTTTATTTTTGTGGCATTTGATCTGTCTTTTTACTTTGAAGTCATCTATATTTGTGTTTGGTAACTATTACATTTTAGAATAACTGCATTACATTTAATTCTGTAAGACATTGTTGTCTACTTTTGACAGAGTAGAGTGGGCTTTTTAAACTATAGTACAATGCTGTTGGCTAGCACTGAAGCACATCTGATATAACCTCAATTATGGAGTGCTAATGTTCATGTTATTATGTTTGAAAGCCAATCCTTTACAAGGGAATGTGCCATTGCAGAACTGTCCGGACATACAGTTGCTACAAAGTGGTAACTTGGCAAGAAACAACCAAGTAACTATTAGCACTGCCAGACTTTTTTCAGTAAACAAGTGCCTCTTTCTGTTAGCATACACAGTTAGCTTTGTATCAGTCAAATGCGTTTTGTTATTGTTTATTGAAATCACAAAACAGCCAAAAAATAGTGAAGAAAATGTGAGTGATTTTTGAGTCACTGCCTAAATACCAGTCATATAACTAGTTTTGCAGTGATGCCAAGACTTATTTCCTGCGGTGGAAATGGATTTGTCTTCTCATCAAAAGAGAAAGCAATATTTATACAGCCAGTGCTTTCAGACAGTAATCCCCAGAGGCTCATGTGACTTCAGATTCAATGGTCCAATTAATAAATAAATCACCCAATTTCAATGATTATGAGACTATTTTAGTGCCCTTGTCTTTCCTCAACCTCATTGTTTTCTCAGGGGAGCAGGAGGTGGTATGTATGTTCATAGGGGGTATGTACAGTCCTGAACATGTATAGATTCCTGTATATTAGAAAATATATTTCCTAAATTATATAGAATGATTTCAGAACGAATTCAGCTTTGCATCACAGGAATAAACTAAATTTTAAAATTTTAAAATGTAATATACAATAAGGCACTTTGATAACTATAATGCACTTGGTTTATGTAAAAACATTTGAACTAGGTTGTTTTTAAAAGTACATTTTAATAATTTTTTTAGGGAATTTCTAAATTTCTATGTTATTGTTTACAAGTAGGTTTTAACCCAGAATGTATCTTAAAATAGGGATAGTTTATCCAAAAATGAAAATTCTGTCATTAATTACTCACCCTCATTTCGTTCCAAACCTATAAAACCTTTGTTCATCTTCGGAACACAAATAAAGAAATTTTTGATGAAATCCTGGAGCTTTCTAACCCTGCATAGACAGCAATGAAACTACCACTTTCAAGGCCCAGAAAGGTAGCAAGGACATTGTTTAAATAGTCCATGTGACATCAGTGGTTCAACTGTAATTTTATGAAGCTACAATAATACTTTTTGTGTGCAAAGAAAACAAAAATAATGACTTCATTCAACAATTTCTTCTCTTCGGTGTCAGTCTACACACATTCACGAGAGTACCACAACACAGCCAGCGTTCTGATGTAGAATCAATCATTTGTGTTCCAAAGATGAGCAAAGATCTTACAGGTTTGGAACGACATGAGGGTGAGTAATAAATGACCCTTAAATTAATATCCAGTAACAACCAGCAGGTCAGCACACTTGCCCGCTTTCTCCACCACTTTTTAAAACATAACCTAGCTACCACAAACAACACTGTAGCATTGACGATTTTTAGCATGGAGATTAACGTTTGTTTTGGTTGTTGGCCGTCCACCTCATTGGCCCCCCACATCACATATGTCCAAATAAGTGCAGGATATTGAAGCATTAAGCTTGAACCCCGTTGGCTGGAAAGTGACTTCTCTGATCGACTCACTTCTGTAACAAGAGCCCCTTTGATCTTCACAGCACACTGGGAAGAGAACTGGCCAAGCTCTCAGGTTTTAATTATGAAAAACATGAAAGATACATGCGGAACTAAGTGCCAGGCACGACCGCGTACAGTAGCCGAAACAGAAAATTCCACCTGCATACATCTTGAGAGATCCTCTGATATTTCCTCCCCTCTGCTGGACCAGAGGATATGCAGTAATTCTGTGACATTAATTAGAGGATTGACAGACATGTAATTCAGCTAATAGGGAGCTTTATTACCTGAGAGGTTTGCTGAGGCAATTAGCTTTATTGGCCGGTGCAGGATATGGACCAAGCAGACTCTCTGGTTTTCCTCCCGGTTTCACCATTACAGTTTCCTCAATTCAATGAGCTGAGAACAGCGTGCTGTATAGGCCGATGTCCCTGCAGATTGTGGGGAGTGTGTTTCCTACGCCACTTTAAACACACATACACGCCAGACTAGATGTATTGTCCAACTGGGATTATAAGGGTTGTTTAATTCATCTGCACTCAAGCTGCTATCTTAAAAGTCTGTCTGCTTCACCATTGGAAAGGTGTCTGAGAGATGAGGGGTGGGAAAAGAAAAACATTCAAGTGAAATGCTCAGGGAGGGTAAGCGCGGTAGACGCGGCCTTTAGATGTGGTCGGGTTTGGAAAGTACGACGACCCACACTCCTCAAGCGGCGTCAGCTGCCTCAGAGTTCACACACTCAGTGGCTGGCGAGATGAAAGAGATGATATGCAAGTGTTTCAGTTGCAATCCACACTGCCACGTTTTAGAAGTTGATACATCTGCTGTGCTTTTTTGGTTTTTGCACTGACATTTTGAGATGAATCAACAGCATGCGCACAGACCCGGGAAAGTCTGGGATGGAATTTCTTGTCATGTTCGTTATGAGTCATAAAGTCCGGGCTTTGCAGATGTCTCAAGAACCAATTGCTGCTTAGCCGGTCTGTGAATGCAATTGAAGATCATGTGACATCTTGTTGTGGTTTCTCTGCAAGGACAGTTTGTTCCGACAAACATCATTTCCACTGTATCAGTGGGAGCTACTGCTGATTTGTAAATCTATCCATATATAAATTATTACTGTATATGATGGTAGGCTGCAAGATCCTTGATTAGTGGTGTTTTTTGCAAAGTCAAACATTGCTATCACTACTTCTCATACTTAAAAGTAAATACTAAAATGTGGTGCATAACTCTTTTGACATGAACGATAACTCAAATTACGTGGCTTTTTGACAAGAAGTGTTCCATTTACTTAAGAGATCAGATTTACAATCAAAAAAGTAGACTTGCATTGGGACCTGAGTAATACCAGAATTTTACTAGCTGTGTTTCCATTACCATTCAAATTGCGCAAATTGAAAATACGCCCAATGAAAACATGTAAATTTTTCAAAAACTCCCATATATCGCAATAAAAGTTTTTTACGCTCATATGAGGTGGTTTTTCAGGCAGTTCGAAAAAGGAATATTTCACAAAATTGCAATACAATTTTCTTCGTATTTACAGTACACCTGGCGTACGTAAAAGTCACATGATTATTCTTTAATGTATTACTGTTTACCCTCCAAGAAACACTTAATACATCACTTTCAAGTATAAGGGGTTTTCCTTGCCATTAATGCTTGGATAACCCCTTATTTACACTGCACACGACTGCAGAGCATTATGAATTCGGCACGGGCACCAGAGCTGATCGCAGCCAGTCTAGTCAATGCTTGTGTTTATACCTGCCATTTCAGAAGCATCCTCTGCACTGCTTCTCTACAGATACATGCCTATGTGCAGTGTGCGATATACATAAATCTACCAACGTCCATAGCCATGACTTATCGCAAGAAGAAAAAAAATGTTTTAGTCACATAAATGTTTTAGTGTGTTCCTGTGGCTCAGTGGTAGAGCATTGCGTTAGTAGCACAAAAGGTTGTGGGTTTGATTCCCAGGGAACACATGTTAGGTAAAAAATGTTAGCCTGAATGCACTGTAAGTCACTTTGGATGAAAGCGTTTGCTAAATGCATAAATATAAATGTAATAAAATCGGTTAATGGAAACCACCCAGAAATCTCCAATAACCATCTACCTTTGCTTAGTAACCTCCCAAAACACTTTAGCAGCCACTTAGTGAACTTAATTGAATCAGTGAATTTCGCATAGACATGCTACCATAAAAACTACCATACTGTTTGTTATCTTACAACATAACTGAGGAGAATTTGCATATTTTATAAGAAAAGACAAGACTGGCTTTGTTCCAACTGTATAACAAGAGTTAC
This sequence comes from Cyprinus carpio, assembly GCF_018340385.1. NCBI lineage: Eukaryota > Metazoa > Chordata > Actinopteri > Cypriniformes > Cyprinidae > Cyprinus > Cyprinus carpio. Next base: position 16,149,063 of record NC_056621.1, on the reverse strand, counting down.
ATCTTGATCGCTTAACCTCCCATACGGTGAGCTATGTCTAGCATGGTAGACACATGGGAATCTGAAATAGCTCTTGGTTGTAAGATATGTTTAATATGCCTCCATATATTTATGGTGCTTTGTTAAATTAGCTTCATAGAGTGGAAACGAGTGTGAAGCTGGTTAGAAAGACATAAAACTCAAATTCCTTAGCTGAACCACAGACCACAACACTGATTTTCTCACGCGCACACACACATACTGAAAGATTACTACTTCTCTTATGTCCGCAATTGGTTAATGTGGCCCCAATCTCTGCCCAAGGAGATGACTTTGGTTTGCTAAATAAATAGATAAATTCATTTAATTATTTTATAGCTCCCTGTCCTGGCCTTCACTCAAGGGCAAATTTGGCTTCTTTCCATAAAGTAAACATATCTGAGCGCTATGCAAGCGCTACATGGAATGTAATTCTAAGCATGGGAAATATTAGGGAAGGAAAAATATCCAAACATGTCAGTGTAGACTCGCCATAATTTGTTTTTATGAACATGGCTAAACCAACGGCTTTAGTAGGACGTTCTGTGTCGCCGAGGTCCAGTGAAGTATGTTACAGGGTGGTCTTGTTGAATGCTGGGAGCTGTGTTTATGATGGAGGTTCAGATTTCATGGGGAGCTCAGCTGGGGATCACAAATAGATTACTAAGGAATGGGAATGCTAGAGTGTGGGAGAGGATGGGGCCCTCGGCCCAACTTGAGTCATGTCTGCTAGCTGAAGGAACTTCATCTGTTCATGCAAAAAGGGTGAGGATTGACAGATTATAAAAGTATTTGCTATCAGATATGACTCCCAATTGAACCTGTTTATACAACAGCTACAAATAACTGAAATCAGTGCCTTTTAGCATAGCTGTTGTACTGTTACAAAAGTTTGAAAAGTTGGTTGTGAGTCCTGAAAATTTTAGGTATTCAGTTTGGTTATAGAATACAAATGTCACTCTGGATTATAACCAAACTGTGTGTGAATGTTTCAAACAGGACTAACAACTGTATTTTGATATTGTGTGAATGTAGCCATGCAGAGATGACCGAAGGGACCTTGTCTGCAATGGAGTGTAGCTTTAGTGGACCACAAACTAGTGTAGAGTCAGCAATCTGAGGAATAACTACGCATTATCCGCATTTCCTTCCAATCAGCTGGTTACTGTATTCTCACGTGCACTCCACTAATGACTCCTGCGCCTGGGCCCGTAATGGTTCTGCTGCGTTGCGGGACCGATTTGGCGTAATCATCGTTTGTTTAAGCACTGGGCTGAATGAGCTTCTGTTGTGCTGCATCTTAGCAATAACAATGGCGCTTATCGTCCGGACTCCCTGAGGTACAATTAAAATTCCGTCGGAGTCTCCAATCTGCCTGCCAGCCATGCCTGCTGTTCATGTGCCCTTCCTGGGCCTACGTCAATCCCCTTTGCTGCTATGTATTATTCACAAGCTACCAGACGATTTTAGGGACTTACCTGAAGACTCCTGGGCTTCAGAAAGCAGGAGGATGGAACAAAGTTCTTGATGTCCTGCTTCATAAATCTTAAACTGACTATCTGATGGTCTGTAACCTGTAGATCAGTGGTTCTAGTAGTGACAGGTCTGATCTGATCAGAAGAGTAAGGAAAAACATTGCTGAGAACCACCGATTCCTTCCAGAAATGTTCCTCTAGCTACTTGTTTAATGTGGTCTTGTATTTTACATGATTTGTCTCCACAACAAACTTCTGCTTGGTTTCTCATCATGTTCTCCTTTTCAACGTGACACTACGACAATGTAATTTCTACGTCCTCTAAAACTAATTTGGATGTAAATCTGCTATTTGTGGAGATGTCAGATGGCGAATTGTTCAGTGGGAACCTGTGGAGCCAGCCACAGCGGCTTGATTTTAGTTAAAACCAATTAGAAATGACCAGAAATAACAGCGCCTGGAGATGAAGTCATTTTTCTCTTGAACCTCCCTGGAGAATGCAAGGCCTCTCTACGGAGTTCCTTAAGTGTTTTAGAATATTAGGAGGAGAGATGATGAAAATCGTCAAGCTTTTTTAATCTTTGCATTTTGCATTTGAAAGTTTATAAAGTATAATAAGGCTAAGTGTGTCAGTGCAAAACGGGTAAGAGAATGTCAAAATGACTTTGATGGACAAAAAACTTGGATGACATCTGTCCTCTGTTCTGATTAAATAACTCAACTTATGATTTGCAAGGTGATATGTCATTTAAAAATACACACTATGTGCATGTGTACATCAAGGATATCATAATCTGCTAGATTTGTATTGATCATAACATAGTTCTTGCAGAAGCATTCTTGGTTTTCATAATATGAGATATGGGTGGAGATGAGATTAGTGTTGTTTCATACAAGGATATTGTCGGAGGAAGGACGGGGATAAAAGTGGATGGAAATCTGTGCAAATGTTTGTGGTTGTCACAACATCCTTGTAGCATTTATCCACACTAAGGCTAGTTTCTCTTGACTTGAAAGTGCAAAATTTGAGCTTGTAAGATGTTGATAGACACTGTTCAATCCAGAATCCATATCTGTAACCACTGTAGGGCTGCTTATCAGTTTTATAGAATTTACCATTATTTGCTAAATTGTAAGCCCAAGTCAGAGCTATCCAAACCTGTTCCCAGAGGGCCACTGTGCAGAGTTTAGCTCCAACCCTACTTAAACACACCTGAACCAGCTAATCAAGGTCTTTAGACCCACTGAAAACTTCCAGGCAAGTTGGAGCTGTTTGGAGCAAAACTGTGCAGGACGTTGGTCCTCCAGGAGCATGATTGGACACTTCTGGCCTAAGTAGATTGTAGAAACCATTATCACCAATGGTCTCACCAATCTACTTATGTCTATGATGCTTTTTGGAAATGCAGCACAAGTAGATTGTAGAAACCATTAGCACCAATGGTCTCTACAATCTACTTATGGCTTACGATGCTTTTGGTAAATGCAGCCATCTTCTATATGTGGAGTTTGTGGCCTGTTTGTTAGCACATGAACTCTGACATCTTGAACAGTTACAGAGGCTCGATTCTGACCCATGTCATTTTTATTGTCTTTAGATACCAGTGGCAGGTGAAGTGTGTGTTTTTTTTTCTTGCACTGTTTTTTTTTTTTCAGTTTTCTCACTTTTATTTTCAAAATCGATTACATTCAGCAAGAAGGGGAAGGGGGGAAAGGCCTGTGAATGCACCCCCTCCCCCCACCCCGCAAGGCCTGTGAATGCATCCCCCCACCCCAGCGCTGGCCCTGATACCCAGCAACAACAAATGGCCCATGCTTCGATTTTATTGCTGAATTATATTTAGTCCAAGACTTTCTTATCTTGCAATGGCTACTAAAAATGGAAGGTCTCTTTTATAGAAAAAATTACATTGAGTCCTGAAACAATTTGTGTAATTGTAGGATGCCTACCTAAAACCAGGTGGCCATTATTCCAATATATCACAATTGTGCTAGGGGTCCACCAACCCTTAAGCAAGCCAACCATCTCCATCTCTGTCATCATCCCCCACTCAGCTGTTACTTTTCCAGAGGTGTCTATACCAGCCTTGTCCTTGTATGGCTGAGAGAGCCACTGTCCTCCCCCCTCGCCGGTCTCCCTAGACTGAACAGTGAATGAGGATAAGTGTGAAGCAGCAGTCAATGAATCAAGCAGTCTGACCGGCAGCAGCCGGGGGAAGAGAAAACGTTGAGCGGGACCCCCCCACGGGACTGGCCTCGCATTAGGAACTTCCTCACCTGTGTGTTACTGCCACAGGTTAAATGGATCGTTCCCATTAGCTCGGTGAGGGGACAGCTCCATTACGTGAAGGAGACTCTAACTTTGAATGTCATGGAGTGCCGAACCCCAGAGCAGAGCGTCAAGCACCCTGCGGAGAGGCCTCGCTGACAATAACCATCCATGATAATCATTTGCTGTCAGGCGCTAAGGAAGCTGAAATTATGATGCACACTCTGCTCGACAGTCCAAGGCAGGGCACTCTTCGGTGCGGCTGGTTGGATGGTGACAGGTCTGAGACCTGCTTTTGTTATTTCTTAAACATAAGCGTGACACTGTTTCACCAGGAGAAGCTGAACCCAGATCAGCATGACTCTGGCAAAGGGTTTTTCCCCATCTGTGATACAGACAGCTTTACCTGGCAGGAATGCAGGCGACTCAACCCCTCTGTGGCAGATGTGCTAAAGGTTAACTTCAAACAGTCATCAGTGTGCTCAGCATATGCAATCTACAAGAGGAAAAAAGCAATGAATGATGGCTGTGGATGTGCTTAGAATATTTTCCAGGAAATACCCAGCACACTCTTTTCAGCACTGTTTGTCCGTGACAGTTTTTATGAATGGTAATATATTATGATTGTGAAATAGTTAAAAAATTAGATATGTTATGTGTGGCTTTTTTATGATTTATAATGAAATGTATGCACCCGAAATAATGTCTAGATTATATCAGTTTTGTATGACTCACCTGTAGACATCCGGAAAGATGACCTTTAGCTTGGCTGATGCAAAAAGCGGAAATAATCATGAGTAAGTCTTTAGCCTGGAGTTGACTTTCATGTCCACAAATGATAACAAGCATATTTTTATGTCAGAGCCAATTTAACATCTAAAGGAGCGGAAATAAGTGCATGTATTCTGTGGATGGTACATGTATTGTTTTGGATGGTATCTATCTCTATCTATTATCATCTTTCTATCTATCTATCTATCTATCTATCTATGACTGTCTGTCTGTCTGTCTGTCTGTCTGTCTGCTATCTATCTATCTATCTATCTATCGGTCTGTCTCACCATTTATTTATTCACCAATTCATTATCCATTGTATCTGTTTATCTTTCTTACAGTCACATATCTAGGCCTGTCTGTTTGTCTTGTTGTCTTTATCTACATCTAAATGAACAAAGGAACTGTTTCCTTACTGTTCTCCAGTAGTGCGATCAGTTGCTGAATTTCACACCACATTGTAACCGCAATCGTGATGTCGTCCTTTAAAGAAGGCCGGACGATCTTTTTCCATCTGTCAAGGATAGATTCACCTCCAAACTGACCCATCACCCCATCTTCCAGTGGAGTAGACATAACCTGGCAGGCTTCACTGATGTCAGGGCCTAGACCCAGACCCCCTCCAGCTCCAAACTCTGTTCACCCATTTGGTTCTCTGGCCCCTTCCCCTTGCACCCTCCAATCAGAACCCTCCCAATGACACCTAGAGGAGGAAGTGGGCTCTCTCCCCACCCCTCCCCTCTCTCCTAGCAACAAGCCATTTTTCTGACCAAGTCTAGAGTCCTCTTTTTGACAGTAATGATTTCCGAGCAAGTACATTTTTTTGTGTTAAGATTGGTTTTCATATCTGTAAGTGACATTGACAGAATAGCTGTTGTGGTTTGGGAAGGATCAGAGACAGATAGCTGATAGTGATATGGAATAAGGATGGGGATTGCATGGAGAGAGAGAGAGGGAGGACAGAGCAAGGATGAGTGATAGTAACAAAAGTTGGATCAAAGACTGACGGCATCCTAGCAGTCTCCTCAGCTGAGTTCATGAGGTATCTGATAACCGCAAAGCACAACCTGTTTTGTTTCATTCTGAGTGTGCGACCGGTCATTTTCCACATGGTGATAAAATATGTTGTTTTCCACAGTGGTTTTTGTGGTTACCCCTCAGGTATGCCTCCGCCAGCACGTTCACAAAGCTACATCTGAAAGCCTTGACGTCACCTAGTCTGACTATTTGTTTTTAAGGAGTTAAATGGCTATTTAGACTTTGCTTTAGGCTACTGTTATAGGTAATGCAGGTGTTCTGATATCTTCCAAACCTTTATGACTTCCTCTCTTTGGAGTATAAAATGAAGATATTTTGGAAAAGTGTTGCCTTTGGGATATGCCGAGATGTTCTTAATTTTTGAATGTTACAGGCATGTTACTATCAACTCGGAAATACAACATCTAGTATTAGTCATTTTGACCCTATAAACAACTAATAAAACCTGTCCTCCACTCTTAAAATATGGAATGTTATGAATTATCTCTAAACTAAACCAAAATGCATACTTTCCTGAAGTGAATAAACAGGCAACTAGACCATGGCAGATATCAATGACTCCTCACTTTTCTAGCCAGACCTTTGAACGTTGCACTTAATAAAGTTTAAGAATTAGCAAGTCTTGATAGTGTGTGGGTTCGTTACTTATTTTTGATTCTACTGTTTGTTTGATTTTGTTCCCATGCACCTATCGTCATTTCAGATATGCTGAGTTTACTTTAATCTAGCCAAACTTTTAACCATGACAGTTACTGGATTTCTGAAAATCAAAGTTTAAATTTTGCGCTTTAATATTTTGCGTTACACTGTCTCCTAGAATGAGACCTTTGTGTTTAGCCCATTGTCACTATTAGCCACAGATTGACGTCATATTTCGGTAATTGCCATTTGCCCTGATGCTGAGTGCTTTGTGATTTGATTGCAGGTGTAAGTTACAAGAGGATTATTGCTTGTTTGTTTTTTTTAGTGCAATGTTGTTGTTGGACATTGCGCTCCCAGCAATAGCATTGTTGATCTGTGAAGCTTGACCGGAGTGCCTCAAGTTTCGCTACTGGGCCCTTTTTGTGTTTTTTTGCTGCCGTGTCCTCAGGTGTGTCTGTGTGCACGTGTGCCTGCTCATTTGCTTTACCGTCTTTGACTTGTATTCCCCCTTCCCTCGAAAAAACATCTGAAGCATCGTTATCGCTGGCCAGACCTCTTTTTATTTTCTGTGGAATTACTGAATCATGTCAGCTAGACATCCCTTGAGTTTCAAATGCAAGCTGTAGAAAAATTAGCCATTGCTTCCGCATGACAAGTGGGATCTATTAGTCTGCTCTGGCCCATAGAGCATGAGCATGCTCAGTCCACATGGGACCCTCTGTTTCAGTAACATACACACACACACAGACATACGCACATCCATCCGTGCCTCTGTGGCATTAGTCATGCTTTATAAGGTCAGACATAGAGTTGCACCCGGTGCTTCTGGGCTACACTAACAGACATGAACATATTCACAGATCTGTTTAGCATTCTGTATGTGATTTCCTGTTAATTTCCATTGCATGGAGGTCAACTGTGACAGCAAGGCAACTGCCTGGTCTGTGTGATGGCAACATACTGACCTGCCTGACCTTGCTTAGGCACAGCCTGTGGCAGCACTAGGAAGCATTAACACAGTCGAAGCTAGCTTTCAGTCAATGACATGGCTTACAGCATCTCCGTTCCTATATGCTGTCAGATTTCTCTGTATTTTACACCACTTTAGGCTATACACAACTGTAGTTTTACATATATTTTTTTTTTAAATAATGGTACAAATGTATTTAATATGTTTTACTTTCTCTCTTTCTTTCAGGCATTTCAGTTACAAAGAAGACACACACTTGTAAGTAATACATTAAATTATTTTGATATTAAACATAATTATAATATTATTGGTGATTTTCATTTGATTAATATATTTATTGCACTTCAAGACTTAATCTGTCTGTAGATTGATTGATTTTTACTTTATTTTATATTTATTAATTTTTTATTTTATTTTTATTTATTTTGTGGTCAACAATAATAGTGCTATCTGTAAGAAAACTGTTTCTCAGGTTGATTTTCATTGCTAAGAAATGCTGGTCTGCTAATGTTCATTTAAGAAATTTGAATTTTTCATAGAAGTCACATGATTTATTATTTTTTTTTAAGAGGGTGCTATAGCTACTTTGCTCTTTGAAAACAAGGATGCAGTTTGTGCGTGACCTACGTGTGTGAGGTTAAAGACGTTCCTTTTGATAAGTCTCTGAGAGAGATAGGTATCAGCTCTGGAGAGAAGACTGTAGAATCTCTTACAGGTTGCATACGTGACCTTTCAAGACTCTGTGCATCCTACAGATTAAGTACTGTATATCAGTGATTTAATCGTAGCTTCAAGTTTTGTTGAGGTTGCAGATCAGTTCAATTTCACACCTGAGCTTCAACAAAGATTTTTAAAGCTGCATTTTTTGAATACATCTTTTTCAGTGTTACTTTAAATTATGATAGCTTGTAGCTTGACTAGTTCTGAAGAAGTTAAGTCAAGCAAACAATATCTTATTTTGTCATGCTAATGGCTAACCGCTACATGTTTAAATACTGTAGCTTGTTGTTAGAAAAGCTACACTATTTTGAAAACCTTTGAGCTGCAGCTGTTATACAGTAGAGCTGTTAGTGTCTTTAGCATTGCTAGCTATTTAGCATCAGCCAGTTCCTGAGAGGCTGTATTTGTTTTGCATTCTTGTCAGCTATAAATCTAGCTAATGAAAGATCATCTTGTCATTTTATTTTAAAATACTGCCATCCTTTCATCTGTCTATATTCACTTGACTTGTTGAAAGGCTTTAGAAATACCTGGTTGTAGCTGTCTTCTCCATTCAGCTAGCGTAAAGGTGGATCAGTGGTCTTTCATCCTTTTCTTCCAGGGCCCTACTGCTATCTTAATAACGCCGCTGATCTCTTCTCCTTAACAGAAGGAAATGAAATCAAAGGAACTTTTCAAGTGAGAAGGTTCAAAGCCACGGACCGGACTTCACTATTTAATCTCAGTGAAAGAAATGCTAATGACGCTTGTCAGAGAAAGCGAGAGAGGCCGTTGGAGAGAAAAAATAACAGAATGAAGTGTGAAGACGACATATTAGGGCTGATGGCACAGGTCAAAGGGCGCTGTTTGACAGAGAAATGGTTCAGAAGATACATAATGGGCAGAGAAAGGGCTTTGTCAGTTCCGAAAGAAATTAGCATTTTTATCCCTTGTAATGTGCTGACGAATTGACTGATTTTTCGTAATGAAATCAAAGTTGACCCTTATTACTTTAATTAGTAGGAACCACCCAGCATACCCTAGAAACCACCTAGCTTTGGCCAAGCACTGAAACATGCTAGCTAAATTAGCCCATTTTGGTTTTTAATGTCAACTTCTCATTGAATTTCCTGTTGCGTTAAGAAATACACCACATTAGAGAAATAAAATGTTCATGTTGACTTGAATGAAGGTGTCAGCTGAGATTGGCTGAAGGATGTGCAGTGTGTTGGGTGGGGGGTTGTACAAATGTGCATTTTACAATCGACTAGGCCGCATATGCACTCATAATGCATTCATGGAAGCAACTGAACTGGAACATGCTCATATGCACATGCAAACACACACACCCAAGGCTATAACCCCAAACATTATTTTTGCACACATTTCCCTCAATCTGGGGTTGCCAGGTCTGTGAGACAAAGACAGCCCAATGAACAATCAGAAATGGCCAATAAACTGGCCCAGAATCAACACTGAAAATAAGCCATTTTTAGAGTCTCTATTGTGTATTTCTCTTTGATTTGGAGGGTTAAGGTTGGAATACGCTATAAAATTTTTGTCCAGATTTTTGCCTCAGTTTGCAGTCTGGAAGAGTCATTACTAGTTGCCAAATATCAGAGCCAGTCTGCAGATTTTGGAGTGAGAGATTTTTACAGAAAATTGCTTGTATGATGGGCACAGAGTGACTCAGACTAGCTTCAGACTATGATTCCATCCAGTCAAAAGATATCAAACATGTTTGATATTTTGAGCTGATTTCATAACACATTGAAATGACTTGAAAGTCTGGTGTGTGATCCCTAGTCGATTAGTGTACAATGCCCAGTTTTTCTCTGCAATCATTTAAAATTTCGGAAAGTGTATGATGTCTAGGGTTTTATAATCTGTTCAGATTTTGAATTTTGTGTAGTGTATTCCACCCTTCATTTTTTAATGTAAGCAGTGGCATTAAAATTCTTTGTTCATATCGACAGCTGGCCTGGCTGTTTTTTATTTTTTTTATTTTTTAGTATCCACATTTTTTTATTGTTGTCAGCATTAAACTCCCCATTAATCTCCTCAAGATACATTTTGTAATGGTGATTTTTTCTAATTTCCCCCCAATTTCTTTCTTTCTTTCTTTCTTTCTTTCTTTCTTTCTTTCTTTCTTTCTTTCTTTCTTTCTTTCTTTCTTTTAATTTATCCCAATTTATTGGTTAGTTACTCAGTTATCTTACTTTACCTCTAAATTCACAGTTTTGTGAATAAGTATTCCTATTATACAAATTTAACTTGAGCATCAAACCGCAAAACAAGAAAAGCAGAAGTAGCTGAATCCCTGTAGACTTGGCAACCCATTCCTACTCCAACAATCTTAACCATACACACTCGTCGCGAACTCTCACCTGCCCACACACACATCACACAGACTCATCAGCCTCATCTCTCCACTCTTGCCTGAATGATCAAAACCGTGGAAGCGGCCCACCAGTCCCCTCATCAATATAAATTACAGGGCAGCTGTTGGCTAGCAGGCACTTTCACGCTCCCTCTCGGCCTTCCCTGGCTGCACGTTCAGCCCTTAATAAGCCCGAGCACTTTCTGGAAGAGAACAGATTCTTCAGTTCTCCTCTTTACGACCCACCGGCCGTCTCTCTGACCAGCTTAACATCATATTGAAGTGGCACAGAGATGAAGCAAATGTAGGAACGGACATTTCATGTCAGAAACGAACATTCAGGTTGAATTTCACTTCAGACAAGCCTATAGAACAAGTGGTTGTGACAGACCAAGGTGTTGTATTTTTATTTATTTATTTTTGTTTACAGAGCAGGTTAATTGGTAGCCAATATATTCACAAATATAAATAATACAACTTAAAGTTCACCCTAAAATTCTGTCATTTACTCAGCCTCTATTTGTTCCATTCTTGTATGAGATTCTTTATTCTTTAGAATACAAAAGAAGATATTTTGAAGAAAAAATTGTTTGTCTTAAATGGAAAGTTCACCCAAACATTGAAAATCTGTCACATTCCGAAGAATGTTGCTAACTAAACAGTTAACAGAAGCCATTGATTTCCATAGAATTACATAGAATTACTCTGAAAGTCAGTGGGTATTGTCACCTGTTTGGTTACCAACATTCTTCGAAATGTGGCAGATTTTTTTTCCTCATTACAATTTTAATGACATTCAAAATCTTGCAAAACTACAAGCATTGAAAACATAATTGCTGTTTTTTATTTTGGACAGAAACTTCATGGATTTATTCACCTAGACAATATATTTGTTTACTACAGTGAAAACAACATTTCTACTTCCATTTTTTTTTATCTTTTGTCAGATCTGTGGCCAAGCAGTTAGCAAACAAGTTCAATTTCACAACCCCCAACCAACAAACGCCCCCCCCCCCCCCCCAAAAAAAATAAAATAAAAAATTAATACACCCCCCCCACCCCCCACAATCACGTCCTATCAGTAAAAGGGCAAAAATAATATATAAAAAGTTATGCTTTTAAAACAGAATAAACTGCAGAATAAGTGACAAGTGCAAATTTCACTTTTCAAATTGACTTTTTTTTATCAAATTATCTTATAGCTGTTGTTTGTATTGTTAGAACAGATGCTCCCAAGTCATTTGAGAATGTGGCATAAACATTGACTGTGAAACACTCCCCACAGGCTCTGTTTTACAGCTCAGTTTCATGTATGGTTTTGCTTTACGTTTGAACTTGACAGTTTTATGGGTGGCCTTTTTATATAGTGCTACTGCAAGGCCATGTGGTTCATTCTGGCAAAAGACTCTTTTACTTAGATAAACAGTGCTGTTTAATAGCTCTTTGAGAGGAAAAACACAACACCGGACAGGAATTAAGTACTCAATTCTCCCGTTAAGAACAGGGTGTTCTAAGGAATTTTAATAAATAACAGAAATAAAATATTGTCCTATAAAAGGTCCATAGAACTTTTTAGTACAAAAATTAATTTTTAAGGAAAGTTCTTTTGCTTAAGCTTGTCAGACAGGGGTAAAAAAAATAAAAATAAATGACCTTGATTAGCTAGAAGCAAGTATCAGTGGTGTTTTCCTGTGCAAGACGTGTCATCTAAATGTGACAAATGTGGTTTTCGCATGTTACTATGCGGGTGTTTATGGGAGATTTAGGGCATAAATAAAAGGTTTATGATATTCTGGTCCTTTCAATGTCAATCTACAGAAACAGATCACCTCCCCTCTACAAACCACATAATTTGAAGTGTGATTCATGTCTGTAGCAGTGAAACTACTAAACTTCTGGAAATTGTTACCTGCCACTGACTTGCCACTGCTAATTATTCCCACACCCATATAATTATGTCTGAGTTTAATTAAAATCACTGGTAGACTGTGACTATGTTCTGAATTCAAACTACAATAGAGTCCAGTCTCTGCTCTAGTGAGATGAGTTGGTGTTGTTGTAACCTGTCTAGGAGGCCGACATGTTGATAAGATTCACTAAGTGATAACAAGCAGTAGACTAGGCTGTAATCTTTTATTTGCGTATGTATGTTTGGATCTAGCTATATGTGTGTGTGTGTCTCCTAGCTCTCATATCACAATGCCGATCCTTGGGCAGAGAAAGCATCTGTCTCGCCAAGTCGCTGCACCTCACAAGAGAAAAAAAAAAAAAAAGCAGATGAACAGAATGATTAGTGCTGTGGATTTTTAAAAATATTTTAAACAGGTTTCCCCATCACTGTTTGCACTGGTTGAACAAACAAATAGCTTGCCTTAAACTCATGCCATTGGCTGAGATGATGTTGCTATGCTGAGCTAGTCTGGATATTCACACAAACAGACCAATGTTTTGAAAACACCACAAAGAGACATGCTGCATCTAAAATGGTGTACTGAGTATGTACTAAAATATAATTTTAACCTACTTAGCGACCATTAAAAAAAGTAAGTTCTATATAGTATGAATATTGGTAGTATGAATGAAATTCGGATGTACTACATCAGCCATGTTATTTTCACCTGACCTACCAGTGTCAGTTGCGCTGCTTCACTTCCATTCGTAAATCCTCCTCCATGGCCTCATGGGATAGTAAAGTGTCCATTGAATGCACTCTTCAATGCTTTGCCGGAAGTAGTACAGGTCATTTTTGTGTATTGTTTTTTGAATACTATACATTTTGACATACTAATTCATACTACTTTTTTTCCGTATTGTTTTATGCATACTATATAATAGGGAGATATTTAATTGTGGACACGGTGACACTGTTTACCCTGTGAAAACAATCCGCAAATGGCTTCGTTGATAGCTACTTATAGTTACTTAATGAATGCATTTTCTTTATTGTGTCAACATTTCTTATCAATTATATTTCTTAATTAAAAAGGAAGTTGAGTCCATAATTATAAACTTTATAAACCATAATTTGCTGCCTTAACTATTGCTAGTTGGAGGCAAGTGGCATTGGGTAAGGAAATTCCATTTGATTGGACAAAAATTTGGACACGCCCTCAAGGGCAGGATGAGTCATCACTATTTTTTATGTATTTGCTGAGAGGAGAAAGACTACATTTTAAATAAATGTGTATATGTGATAAAAGTTCAACTTTTAGGAGTATATTAGCATATAGACACATGGACTCAAAGCCACGCAACTTTGAACAATTTTGAACTCATGGGGTCTTCAAAATCAGATTGTTTTGTATGTATGTCTTATTTTCCAGCAAATACCAAATAACAGACATGCAATCTACTTGCATGCACATGGAAATCTGCCTAGATTTATGTGATATTCCAAGGTTGTCAGTTCTGGGTATGAAGAGCAGAAGATAAATGGGCTCGGTATTACACCGTGGTTTGTTATTCTATCGAGAATTATTCTCTCCTAACGCATTGTTCTGCCATGATGCTGTTAGTCATGGATGACAGGTATTGAGCAAATGAAGTATTTGCTTGTTTTGGGAGGCACAGGGAGAGCGACAACTGTAGCGGAGTGTTAATGGAGCCCGTCTGAGTCCCGTGCAGGTTAGTCGTGACCGAGGGGACGCGGAGACATTGATCCAATGCAAGAAAGAGAGAGAGGGAAACTAGAGGAAAGGCAAAAAAAAAAGAAAGAAAGTGATGGAAAGACATTGATTGAAATGGAGTCTGGAAAAAGGAGAGAGAATAGGAGTGAGAGAGCTGTAGAGAAGGCTTATCTGTCTCCATAGCGAGGACAGGCTGTGTCAGTGTTTATTGAGAAGCATGGCCTCACCCTTGCCAGTTCATTTGTTTACCACCCCGTCCACCGCTGAGAGACTCACAAAGAGGCAGCCATGCTAATCTCAATCAAACGATTAAGACATTAGGGCGACCTCACTGAAATATGAATGGACCATTCCACAATGCAGATTCCTCTTGGGTGTCTTGTGTGTTTAAAAATGACTAACAATGAATAGCTGATGCCAATGTTTTCTGTTACATTTTTTAAACACATCAACAAAAAGTAACTTTAATTATTTATTTATTTTTACTTTAATAATTAATTAAGACTTGATCTGCTAGGTTGTTAGTCAATCCTGTTAACATTATATTTACCCCTTTTAGAAAATTCCTATTTCCTTTCAAGTGAAGCCGCACAAATGCAGTTTATTAACACTTAAACACATTATTTGTTTGATAAAATGTTTAAAATTTTAGGAAATATTTGATTGAAAATATCCTTATTGAAGTTGAAATGTCACCCATTTCATAGAATAACCATACAGTAACAACATGAAAGATACCGAAGAGCTTTAAACAAGCCATGCTGGATCAGAGAAGTCAACTAACAGCGGCAAAGCATAATCATATATTCAAAACTCACACTGAAAACCACAATAAACAGTACCCATTCATATGATTAATCAAACATGGATTTCACAACTTCCTTGTGTTCGATGTTTTATGGCATTTCATGAATTATTATTTATAAGTTGTCATTGTAGCGAGGTCATTTGCTGGAACTTGGATGAGAGCCGTCTATGGATAATCTAACACTGTAGGGATTTATTAAACATAATCATGTTGTACACAGCCAATAATGCATCCCAGCAGTGGTCTGACATATTTCTGTTGCACGGCTAAAACGTAAATGAGAGTTGCATGGTGCAGCCTATTTGCTGAAATATATTTAATCATTTTGTCTTGATTTGGCACATATAGGGCTTGCGTACAACCTCTCAGTGGAGACATTTATATGATGATTTCGTCAACACTGGTTATATGCACCAGATGAAGGGCTGGAAAGTATTGAAAGGATTTAATGGTGACACGAGATCGAAAAGCAACAAGTCACAAAGGAGTGACCTTCAGCATCTTGTTTTGTGAAGACTGACATATGGAAGAGATTTGTTATATGTTGTCTATCAAGATAAGTGATGGTCACAGCATGCTACGGTGTATTTTTTTGTCATGCCAGTTGGCTAAGTGCTTGGTAAATGAAGTGAACACAAGCTCGTCAGAAGAGACTGTTTTGAATGGACCGAGCGTCCCAGGAGTGCGCTTTCTGACGAAGTGATTTCGCTCTCAGCATGCCTCAGAAACCTGAAGTTTTTCCATCCTCAAACAACGAGACACTCAGCAGAAAAAAAGGCTGCACATTCAAATTGACACTCTCCAATTTTAACAATAGATTATGTTTTATCTTTTTTTCCATTTGTTTGTGCCATAGAAAGAATATTTTCTTTTTGGACACTTTGCTTTAATCCACAATAGCCTGCCATTTTTTATCAGAAATAGGTCAGTATATTCACAACAGAGAAGGATGGGCCGCTTCAGTAAAAAGGAAATCAATAGAGACATCTATTTGTCGTAAACCAGGACAGCATGATTTTTATCCCTTTCTTCTCTCTCTCTCGATACTTTTTCTTCCATCCACACAAAATGACAGGTCTTCATTTTTCAGCGAAAGCATTACGGTCGGCCATTTTGCCGAATTGCAAATGGGCCTTAGTGAATGTGTTTTTTGCATAAATTGTATAAATTGAGCCAAGGCTATTTTTTTGCTCTTCCATCACCTTCTTTGGCTGAAGGTGTCTGAATGGGAGAGGTTTGGCATGACGGTCGCTTTTGTGTCCTTTTTGACAAGGATGGGGTCTGGCGTGGAGTTGTTACAGTAGGGGTTACTCAGGGACGGGTACTGGGCCCCCTTCAGTTTCTTTGTAGTCACTTAATCTGTCTCTTCCCCTCTGTGGCAGGCATGCTTTGTGCCGCCCTCAGCTTCGTCAGCTCTTCTTCAGCCGTGCTGTCCCTTTGTTAGTCCCTCTGAACCTGAAAGACCTTGTTGTGAAGAGATGTCAAACTAGAAAAACAACGGCGAGTGACATGTGTCACGCACACAAAGCCTGTTTGCTGTTGTGGATTGTATACAGAGCTCCATCTGCTATGGTGGATTACAGCTTTGCAGATCGCTGCAAGTGGCAGCGGACAGGCACGTGCCTACGTGGGCACTTGGGCGGCACCACAGTGCACCTGGCTAGCCATTCAGTGAAGTGGTACGGCCTTGTACGAGCTAAAGCGGGTTATCCGTCACTCCCCACTTTCTCCATGTCTCATCACTTTTCTGTCTCACGCAGCCGTCCAGTGGCCGACAAGTGCAGCATGTCAGCATGAAATGAGGGCTTTGATTCATGGGCCAGGACAGAAACGGAGGTCATCTGGCTCTGGCAGATATGAACACCACTGATGGAGGCTGACTGCTGATGTTTAAGATGGTGCTGGTGAAATGTCCTTGCACCATCATTAGCTTCCTCTACGGTCTGGTGCATGCGAGCAGACACGTTCACGCACTGAAAACACGCACCTAGTCTTGCTCAGCCAGAGCTTTGACTAAATGGCATAAGGCCTATCCCTGTTTTCTTTTCTTTTTTCATCATCTTCTTCCTCACAAAATTGTGGGGTCAGTAAGATTTTTTTTTTCTTTTTGATAGTAAAGATATTTATTATGTTACAAAATATTTTAATTTAAATAAATGCTTTTCTTTTCAGTTTTCTATTTAAAGAATGCTGAAAAAAAATAAAGGCTGGAGTAATGTCTGCTGAAAATTTAGCTTTACATCACAAAAATAAATTGCATTTACATAGTTATTTTATAATTATAATAATATACCACAATATTGCTGTTTTTACTGTATTTTTAATCAAATATGTGCAGCCTTGGTGAGCATAAAAGGGCTCTTTGAAAAGCAGTAAAATATGTTATTGACCCCAAACGTATATATAATCAAAGCTGAGTTGCTACAAAATTAAGGATATTATGCTGAACTGTCAGCCTCCACCTTAAGAATTATGCCTCTTCACAAACCATCTTTATTATGTGAGTTACAATGGTAATAACTGCAGAAGTGCAGAGACAATTATGCACTCTGGAATAATGAGAACTATAATTATCATGTAAAACTTCTGTTTCTAAATTATTCAGCTGTAATTTTGTTGAATAAACCATGCAAAAGACTAGGATTTTCAAAGAGATCAGTCTTTCATATTAGAGATACTTTAGAAACCATTGGAAAACCACTTCATAGCCGCAGAAGAACAGACTGCAGATGCTGTATCTGAGTGAATAGAGCTGTGTGGGTCTTTTGGTCCTCTTGAAAGTTGTGTTAAAGGGATAGTTCACCCAAAAATTAAAACACAGCCCTTACACAAAGCTATCATATGGCTTTAGAAGGCTTGAAATATAAGTGATATAGAGCTCTTTTTAGCTACTTTTATGATACTTTTACATCCTTTCTGAGGCTTGAAAGATCCAGTCCTCATTCTTTGTAATTGCATAAAAAGAAGCAACTAGCACATTGTTCGATCTGTGTGTTCCAAGTTGTACAAGTTTGGAATGACATGAAGGTGAGTAAATGATGACATACTTTTCATTTTGGGTTGTGAGCATGGATGAAAAAAATGACCACACATCCCTCCCTCTCTCTTTCCCTCCTCTACATGTACCATCTTTCCTTGCAGTGTTCTAATGTATCAGCGGTTGTCAGTGCGACTCCACCTGCACACTTAGCACCTTGCCGGCTTTGTATCCATTCTGATTAAGTGGCAGACTCCTTAATGATGTGGTGGACTCGCTCCAAAGATCAACTTCATTTTTCACCACACGGTCATTAAAGAGCTCGCCTTTTTAATTTCTGCTTGCATAATTCAAATCGGTCTCACCCTGCCATATACATTACGGACAAACACAGAAAAAGTGTACAAATCTTGAACATAAGTCTCAAGAACCATTTCACAAGCATAATTCTTGTAAATGAATAGTAATTATTGTTCATATTCATATAATTTCTAACATTTTTTTTTTAATGTATGTTATTCTTTCTTCCAGATAACACAAAAAAAAGTTTAGCAAGTTAGCAACATAAAAGTATTCTACCAATCTCACAAACTATATTCTATGTGTTCGGAAACCATATAGCAGTTTTAAGTAAGTATTAAAAAAAAAACATATGGATGAACATATTCACATCCATCATAGCTTTAAATCTTTTTTGTCTCAGACAGATCTATGTGCTTTAAAAGACTTAAATTTTGGTCGGTTTGTCACACAAATCTATTTAGACCTGGAATAAAGCAAAAAAGTAATATAGAATACTTTTTAAATGTCTTTTATGTCATTTTTTGAGCTTGACAGCATCCATACCCATTCACTTTCACTGTATGTAAAAGAGCAGCCAGGATGTTCTACTAAATATCTCCTTTTGTTTTTCACAGAAAAAGTAAAATGACATGAATGTTTCACTTTTGGGTGCCTTTAATATTACATTCCTTAGCCTCACAGATTACAAATAGCTCAAGAGGAATTTTAAGTTAGATTGATTCGCAGAAAGAAGCACTCATCTCATTTTGTGTAGCATTACGAAGCTGTCGTAAGAGAGAGAGATTACGCTCCTTTAGGAGTTGTGTTCTTGAGAAATGTACATTTACCCAATAATGTACTGGATTACCGAATCAAGGTCGACGCACAGCAACTTTATCCCTTAATCCCATGTTTTGGTTTCAAACTGCATTTGTCGTCCAAGCTGAAAATAAAATGACAAATCTGAAAACAGGAAGAGACATAAGAAGTGGTCTTAAGGTTGGGGGATTTTTTTTTTAATTCCCCCAATGAGGTTACCGCTTCGCTTGCTGATTATAGGAGACCTCTTTTCACCCCACATTTTACTCAGAAAACCTTCGTTGAATGTTTTTTGTCACATACTTTTCAGTTCTTGTAGCTCAATTGATAATGTTCCTAGCAGCAGCAAGATCTTAAGCTCTATTCCCACACTGAAAAAAATCACTCACACAGATATTGCTAGTAAATCTTATATTCAGCTTCAAAGAAACAGCAAGTAATACACTAAATTAAGTGTGACATTTTTAATAACAAATTTTTTTTTTTTTTTATTGTGTAATGTAATAGTATTAGTTTTTCATAATGGTATTTTTTTTTTTTTTTTTTTTTTTTTTTTTTTTGCAGGTAATGCAAATACTGAAATGCGTTGCACTTTAAAGTCAGCGTGAAATAAAAATCCTTTTTCCAAATGCATGTTATAGATTTTATAATGGTAGTGTGCTTCTGCGACAGGATTAAACAATTGCAAGATATAGTCAAAATTGTGAGGAATAAAGTCAAAATTGTAAGATATAAAGTCAGAACTGCGAGATATAAACTCTCAGTTGCGATTTGGATTCCCAATTGCGAGATTCAAACTCACAGGACTGAGAGGAAAAGTTGGAAGTTTATAATTTGCAATTGCGAGATAAAAACTTGCGGTTCTAAGAAGAAAAGTCAGAATTATGAGATAAAAAGTTGTAATTACTTTTTTTATTTCATAGCAGAAACAAACAAACAAAACAGATTTGTGAGGTTTAAGCTCAGAATTTAAAGTACTTTGCAAGATTTCTGACTTTTTTTTTTTCAGTTGTTCTGAGTTTATATATTGCAATTCAGAATTTATATCATGCTTTTTTTAATGAAAAATTATAAAAATGAGGTAATAAAAAGTCAATATAAACTCAGAATTTCAAGAAAAACAGATACAAATTTTCAGTTACCTTTTTTATTTTAGATTTTTATCCCATGCCAGAAAAAAACTTCCATATTTCATTGTGAACAATTCATCCATACATATGTGTTTTCTGTTTGTTTTTTGTTGTTGATATTTTCTAACTGGATTTTCCTGCCCCATCAAGCTCACATTTGTCTGCCTCCAGTTTTAAGTGCAACATCCACATCTCAAAATGTATTCAACAATCAATGAGTAGAACCAAGTCCCTGCCCTACATTTTTTCTTTTTCGATAATCTGTATTTCAAAATCACAGTGAAAAGATCTAACGCTACTTCTGCGTCTCTCCGTAGCTATGATGCCCCTAGGCCGACTCTGTCCGAACGGGCCTGTGCGAACTTAAAGGTGTCGTGAAAGACTAAAAGTGGGGCATGCATGAGGCCTCGCCGTGACCTACCTTGTTCAAAGGTTCTGGGGGAAGAGAGCTGTGACAGGCCTACTCCTCGGTGGAGAACATTACTAATGTGTGAGGGTGCAGGACGAGCCAGGCCCGTGATAAATAGCTCCCAAACCCCCTGGCATACTCATAAGTCAACAGTAAAAGAGAAAAGCCGAAAGCCCTCTGACCAGGAGCTCAAAAACAGAAGGGAAGAAAGAAAAAGATTTGTTTTGGGTCTTCCGAAAGGGCCAGATTCAAGGAGTATCGTAGCCTCAAGAACTCCCTCAATCTTGAGGGTAAAGCCTCTCTCGCCGCTATGGTATCTTGGAGGACTATATTGGTGTTTTAGTTGGAGGGAAACTTTCAGGACAATGCATAATGAGTTGAAAATGTGTTTAGAGAGGCGGAGGGTCGCTGCGGTCTTCTGCTCTGTGGTAGAGTGACGCACCTCTGACTTTAAAACTAACGAGAAGAGTCACTGCATGGCACTGTTGTGGTTGAAAGCCATTTTGACCTTATAACTTGGAAAGTACTTTCATGGACCAGAGAACAGGTAGCAGCAACAACAACAACATGTACATGCAAATGATGTTTTTGGTTTTCTCTTAAATGTTCTAGATTTATTTGTAACAGACTTATCTTCTATCTTATGCAATATTAAGATTAAGTCATTTTAGGTAATGATTTACTCATTCTTTTTTCTGGTTTTGCCAGTTTTCCCTGTATGTTCAGCTGCCCTTTTCTTACATAACTCTTTTTTATATACAGACATTGAGTGTCCTCTTTTCTTTCAGAGTTGTTTTTCAGGGTTTTCCCCGATATCTACAACATATTTTATAATGTCACTTTTTATTTTTCAGTCACTTTTTTGCTCATACTTGTTTCTTTTTTATATATATATGTTTTCTTTCCTTTCTTTTTACTATATAGTTTCCCTTTTTGCACTGCTCTTATTACTTGCTTACTCATTTCTTTTTTTTCAAATTTGTTTATTTTTTTTCTTTTGTCGTTATGCGCAGCCTTTCTTGTGGTACTCTTTTTATTTTTCACATGGCATCTCAAGTGAACTTTTCATTTACACACACCTGTCTTTTAGAGTTGTTTATTTGTATAGCATCCTGGGTTATAACACATTATTTTTTTATTTTATTCTATTATTTTAGTATAAAAAATATAAAAAAAATATTTAAGTAGGCCATTAATTTACTATGATTTTTTTTAACCCACATCTTCTTTCAGTATGTTTGTTTAGTTAGTTAGTTAGTTAGTGTGTGACATTTTGTACAGCTGGCACTTTCTTGTGTCTTTTTTTCCACATGGCATCTTAAGAAAATATTTTCTTTACTTTAGTTTTTTCTTTTTTTATTATTTTTTTTCTTTTATTTTATATGTTCAACTTTGAAGTAAACTTTTGATTGTTTTGTTTGTTTATTTGTTCATTTTCCCCTTTTATTTCTTTGTAATGTACAGCTGCCAATTTCTCCCATTATTTTTTATATTTCTCACAAAATCTATAAGTAAAAGTAAACTTTTATTTTTTCATCCTTTTTTTCAGTTTTTGTAAATATACATGCCTTTATCTTCTGTTTATTTTTCTCTCAATCCCAAGTACACTTTTTCTCTGTTCACCTATCCCTTCTTCCAGATTTGATGTAATCGTTTGGCATTGAGGATTTGTAGACTGTGGTGTGTGTTGGGGGAGGACGTTGCATGTTTTTTTTTGACACAGGGTAATACATCACACGCTCCAGGGGGTCTCCCCGGTATGCTCCTCAATAATGAAGTTCATTCGTTAACTTCCCCCTCAAAGGCCACGCTCCCCCGCTGCCCTTTTCAGAAGTCGGCGGCGCTCGTACAGCAGTCATAGCGGGCACGCGAAGAAAAACATAATCATGCTTTTTGCCCGCGACAGTCGTCGCGACCGCCGACGCTCCACATGAAGGATAAGAAGGGCCATTACCTATCCCTCATGCCTAGTTATGACCATAATCATCACACCCAAAATCACCTGACCTATTTCCTGTAGAGTCGCTGGCGAGGTTTCCCTTCCAATCACCTCCACTTCCTCTTTGCAGGGAGAGGGAGCTTCATGCGGGGAGGAAGAAAGAGATCATTAGGATGCTGAACGTCTCTTCCTGGCCCCTGTTCAGACCACGGTACATGGTGCTATGTCCCCTCCTCCTCCTCCTCCTCTTCGTATCCTGCTTTCAAACTCTCTTTCCAAAGTGTTGGATGAGATCTTCTCATATTTTTTGAGACAGAAGAACTTGTTTTTTATTCTCCTTTCTTAAGCTCTAAGGCAATACACATTTACCATAGTGAAGCACAAATCCTCCAGTCGGTTAAATCTATCGGTTGATACGATCTCAAATAGGATCCCAAACCTGAGGCACTTCTTCTCATTTTTGAAGTGTTTTCACCTTGGTCCTCTGAGTTTTTTTTTTTCTTTTTTGTCCTTGCTATTAGCGATTCGCAGCTCACCTTGACAGCCTCTCACAAATTAATCTCATAAACACATTTATTTGTTTGTCTCTTTCAGCCACGTCGGCAACACGAGAAAATGCCCAAAGACAAAGAAATTGGTTTGACATCTCTGCTCTATTAAAACTAACCGAGCAGCGACAACATCGACGGCAACAGCAAGCAAACAGCCGCTTGGGGCCATCTGATGTTTTCAATTAGACTGAGCACAAGGGGAGTTTAATGCTTATCAAATTGTTTACTGCCAAATGTCTCCATATTATTAATACCTGGAAGGGTTCAAATTTAATTTGAAGTAAACACGCTCAGTGTAGAGGAGGATTGGAGATTTGTTTGAGTAACATGTCAAATAGAGCTTTCTGTCTCTGGTCTCTGCGCTTTGTTCTTGGCAAGTCTGTTTGTATTTGCTCTAGACATTTCGTCTGGTGACTTGGCTCATTTTATTTTGTTGATTATTAATCTTTGCTTACAGCACAATTACATTTTGATGATTTTGTAAATGTATTTTTTTATTTTTTTTGGAAAAAGAAATGTTTCTTAGTTGGAAAACCCATAGTATGCCATACAGAGTTTGAACAAAGGCCTACAGTGAATGTATATATATATATATATACATATACATATATATATATATATATACATATACATATACATATACATATACATATATGGCCACGTTTTTAGGTACACCTATTCAATAGCTTGGTAACACAAATTGCTAATCAGCCAATATGGTGGCAGCTAGTATTTTTTAGGCTAGTTGTTGAGACGACTTGCTAAAGTTCAAACCGAGCATCAGAATGGGGAAGAAAGGGGATTTAAGTGACTTTGAACGTGGAATGCTTGTTGGTGCCAAACGGGCTGGTCTGAGTATTTCAAAAACTGCTGATCTACTGGGATTTTCACGCACAGCTATCTCTAGGGTTTACAGAGAATGGTCCGAAAAAGAGAAAATATCCAGTGAGCGGCAGTTGTGTGGACGAAAATGCCTTGTTGATGTCAGAGGTCAGAGGAGAATGGGCAGACTGGTCAGAGATGATAGAAAGGCAACAGTAACTCAAATAACCACTCATTACAACCAAGGTATGCAGAATATAATCTCTGAACGCACAACACGTCGAACCCTGAAGCAGATGGGCTTCAGCAGCAGAAGACCACACCGGGTGCCGCTCCTATCAACTAAGAACAGGAAACGGAGGCTACAATTCGTGCAGGCTCACCAAAATTGGACAATAGAAGATTGGAAAAATGATGAGTGTCGATTTTTCTGCTGCAACATTCAGATGGTAGGGTCAGGATTTGGCATAAAGAACATGAAAGCATGGATCCATCCTGCACAAACTGTGAACTTTACTTTAGGCTAGCAAGTGGGTATTTGGCAATATTTTATTTTATGTCGTCTCCCCAAAGTGGTATCCAAAACGTGAAATGAAAGCAATCTTACTGGCCCATTTTTCAATAATTGCTTCCAAAACTCAAAAGTCATTCTTTGGAGCATAGTGTCATTATACTGCACACTAACGAAGAAACCCATTTTGGGGTTTTGTTCGGTGCAAGTGGGAGCACTTTGTCTGGATCTTGACGAGGGGATTCATTTAGGTCATATTACCCTCTTTCTTCATCTTCTGTGAGACTCAAACACGACATTGTGAAATTTGAGGTCCCACAGAGTCTTTAAAAGAGAGTGGTCTTTAGAAATCGAACACTTCCTGTTGGTGGCTAGCTGATTATTTAAGAACATTTTGTGGTGGTTAAGCATGATCAAACATCTCAATTAGATATCCCCAACCTACATTTCTGGATTATTAAATCAGTGCTAAAAATGATCTTGAAAATAAACTAAGTGTTTCTCAAAAGAAAAAAAGAAAGAAAGAAAAAAGCATGCTAATTCTCTGAATCCTTTCCACTTTTTGTGTTTGAACTCCTTCTGTAACGTTTCCCTCTCTTTCAAAGAAAAGAAGCCCAATAGTCTTGTCTATTTATCCTGGAAATAGATATTCCCCTTGTTGTCGGAGTGATTTATTGAAGTCCTCTTCTCAGATGGAAGCCACAGGAAATTGCCTGGAATGGCTCTAAATTGGTTTATGATTGTTTTATACGGGCTCGTGCACTTACGGTTTGATATTGTGCCCCCGCACTCTTAGGTGTATGTATTAAACTGATCCATATTGAGGTTGTTGGCGTGTATTTAGGGGGACTTGTTAACTCAGTGATGGTCTAAACTGGCTGCCATGTCACTTTTGGCATTACTATGAGAAAGTGGCACTTCTGTGATGTATCTGGTGTTACTCTCGTCAGGGTGGTCTGTAACAGAAGCTCTTGGCTTAATCCAGATAAAGCAGTAGCTTTGGACTCTATCTGGTGATCATGTTGTTGGATGTATGCTGTTGATAGACTGATATTAGTTCCTTCCTGTAAATCTCTTCTCACATATGTGACATCTGTCTCGGTGAGACCATTATCCTCTTCACTTTAGCATTTTATTTAAAAAAGTTGTAGCATTTTATTTAATGGAATGATTCCTCCCATTTATTAAACCTGTAAGTAATCAGTATGTTCCAGTTCTAATACCTCTTTTGCATGAGAAGAAAAGTAGTTTCTACATTTTGAAACATTCTAAAAACAAACTTTTTTCTTTTTAATATTGTACTGATGAATCATTCACACTTAAACGGTTTCATTTGTTTTGTCTGCAGTTGCATTCTATGTGTTCCAATAAAGCAAACTCCTTCCTGCCATGGAGCTGTGGTTTCAGTGTTGAGGAGAGGCAGGAGTTAAAGAGGATAGAGGATCAGCTGCTGTTCTGCCCGTGCGTGGGATGCTACTGACAGACTCCTAATGAGCCCATTATCGGCTGCAGTCCTCTGCCTGGCTCCTCGGGGGCACCAGTGGATGCTCTGCGTCCCCTTTCAATTGAATTCCATCCCACAGGGGTTGTTTACAATAAATACATTTGCTTGAATTAATCAGGAGGTGGAGAGCCAGACACTTGACTAGGGCTGCCGTTTTTACATGGAAACGAGATTGACAGAGCCCACCTTTAGCCCTCGCTGGGCCACTGTAGGGGTACACCCACGCCTGGCCAATATTTGATATAATAAATTGGTTAGAAGATCGTCTTGTTGGGTTAAGGTTCTTTGCTAATGTTTTATGAAGAACCAGATTGGATTGTAGCTATGCTTGAGGCAAAGAAAGGTTGAAGTAAACAGCAGCTGTACACTTTCCTAAGCTCATTCACCTTGTATTATATTTCATGTGATTTACAAAAATGGGATGTTGCTGGATCAACATCTGTTGTTGTTCTTAGAACAATGTTAACATCAACCAATTTTTGGTTGGTTTCAAGGGGATGAATGTGATTTCACCTGGTAGAACATGTTCCTGGATCAACATCAACAATATTCCAATCAGACTTGAGGGAACGTGAGTAGTTAATGTCAGGATTAGGGGTTTCTACACCATTCTTAGTCACTTATAACTTCCCTTTGATTGTATGGGTCAGTTATGAGTAGGGTTAAATGTAGGGGTGGGCATAAGAGTGAGACTTTGTTTTTAGACAGAATGTTGTTCCAGGGTCAACAAAACATGTTGATCCAGGAGCATAATCAAGGTGACCAGTTGTAGGGTTAAATTCTTTGGTCGCCATGATAGAACGTGTTCCTGGATCCATTGCTTTTGTTGGTCCTGAAACAACGTTCCTCTCCAAAGTTCCTAATACCAAATCCAAACCATAAATCTGAAGGAAACTGCTGATTTAGAAGAACATTCTTCAAGACTCTGACCCCTAACCATAACCTTTTCCTTAACCCTAAAATCTGATCGGTTGATTGGAAGGTTGCAATAAGGATGCTAATCCAGGAACATGTCCTACTTGGTGGTTCACGGTCACTGGGTTGGGTTAGTGCTTTGATTGAGCAAAGCAATTCAATCAATTCATTGCCTGAAAATAGGCAATGTCTTCTGAGACTACCATCAAACTCCACAGGCCTTAGTTCTGAGTATGGGAAAGCTGGGTTTGAAAGGAGGGGAAATGCATTCCAGGGCATGGAGTGGAGAAGACGAGGCCTGTCTGGTGGCAGCTGTTGTCATTAACGCCACTTAATTCCTCCATTGATTGTTGCAGTTCTTCACAGTTTGATTTTTGACACCTTTGAGATGCCAACATCTCCAGTGACTGGTTGGGGACACACTAGGAAATTACAGCTTGTGGTTTGAAATGCCTCACTGGTCTAAATGCCTAGTGTTTGTAGAGACCGATGCTTTTGTATATCACTGATACTCATCGGCCTTATAATGAGTGGCATGGTGGTTATATCATGCGGTAATGTATATGCAAAGTCAAGAAGTTCATTGTCTGAGCTACAGTTACCCACGGCTGTAAACATTCACACACATGACAAGACAAATGTTCCACTATCCTTTTCATCAGCAACTCTCAAAGCCACAGTCATCTTTTTTCCACCATTACTGATAACTCGTTTGTAGTCTAATCTGGGGTTATCGCACTGAGATCTAAAGGTTTAGGAAGACGAAAACGTGCTGTTAGTTTTTGCATGCAAGTGCACATGTAGCCTTTTTTCCACTCCACGTACACACGTGCGCGACTGAACTGCACTGCCCAGAGGCTACAGCATGCTGTTCTGAAAGCCTTTCTCTCAGCAGTCTGCTCTAATCACAGCACTGTACCGACCACAAGTATCTCGACAGAGCGAAGCAGTTTAACCTTACCTCAAGCTGCAGTCGGACTCACTCACCAAAGAGCACGAGCACCACGCAGACAAAAACACAGTAGCCTAATAGAAGCAAAACAGCCCACCGCTAACACTAATGCTAACAGCACAGCGTGACACTAGCTAAACTACCTCCACGGCAGCTAATGCAACTTTCAACGTAGCTAATTTTCAGCTATGATACACCTCATTTGATAATCATGGAGGGGAAATTATATTTTGCTTATTAAGCGGAGACCGTTGACGGATTAGTGTTGACATAACATGAGTTAATTTATTTTCGCTGCCTCTAATGGATCACACAAGAGGTCGTGATCAGACGGTAATTTCAGAGATTTATGGCATCAGGTGCGGAGTGTGTATTTGCATTTTAGTTTTTTATTCAGGGGATTCACAGCGCAGTTATTCCTGCTAATTTAGTGTTAAATTAGCATAGCAACCGCAGCCATGCAGGTAAACAATGATTTTACCTTTAGCCTACCACACATACAAACATATTTATAACTCTAAATTAAAATAAATCTACTGTGTAAACCATGCAGTATTTTCTATTAAAATACTGCTGTTACTTTACAGCTTATAACAAAACTTTGGGTACAGCAACAGCAAAGGCCTAACAAATGAATAAGGGAACTCCAAATTTCAAATCTTTTTTGTTTCGTGTTGTTTTGTTTTGTTTATTATTTATTTAATTATTTTTAACATCAAGTTACTGTGGTTTTTCGTGTAAATTATAGTTACTCTTGTAAATGTTTGTGACATATTAAATTTAAATGTATATATTGAAGGTGAAAAGGTGTATGTTTTAGTAAATTGTTCAGCAGTACTTTTATTAAAGGGCTTGAATATTGCTATTATTGCAATTTTTAAATATTGATTGGGTAATTGCAAAACAAATTTTCACTTTATCATATAAAATATCAACTTAATTTGAATAAAGGGAATTAATACATTATATAAGTATATTTAGTAGATCATTCAATAAAAGGATTTTTATTAGAGGTCATGCTTCAGATGCTTCAGTAATATTTTTTCTCTCTCTCTTTAAATGCACTGAAATATTGCTATCTGAGATTCACGTTAGTCCAGGGCGGAGATGAGAAGAGCAGGGGCTTATTTATAAGGCTCAAAATGGAGCTGGGTTTGGTTTGTGGCCGGAGCAAGCTCTCTCTAAGACCAGAATCATGAGCAGCCAGCTGCTAAGAAGTCTGAGCAGATTATTAGAGAGAAAGAGAGCGCTCACGAGAGGGAGGGGGTCTCCGACGGAGCGATGGAGAGAGAAAATGAAAAGGCTGGTGAGATAGTGAAGCTCATCAGACAGTCACTGTGTGGTGGGAGGATCAGTATGAGTCCCTCTCTCTTCCTCTCTCTCCTGCTATCTTCTGGAGCTCCGCTGCCAGGGCAGCCCGTGTGAGCGCCTCTCTCAGCAGGCAGGACACCGAGCAGCGAGAGAGGAAAAGATGAAACCAGCCTACTGGAGGAAGGTCAGAGAAATGGCCAGTGACACGCTCTCGCTCGCTCTCTCTCTCTCCGAAAACATCTGGAGTTGCTTGCAGTCTCATCTGCCCGTCTAATATTAGCACACAGGAAGAGAGAGACTGCCGTCACAGCGCCAAGACAAAAGAAAAACATGATTCTTTTTTTGATTCTCGCCTTTTTCTGCCCCTACTGTTTCGTTCAACATCTTTATTGGCATGATAAAATAAGCTATGCTTTGCCAGAGCATTAGTTACATGAAATATACACGCATTCATACTAGAGATGACAGGGCAATTGTCTGGAGGGAAAATGTCCCGGGACCTGTGAAGAATGGGTGTCCAGTAAATTACACTATGGTACAGTCTACTAATTGAACTTATAAAAAATTGTTTAAGAAATTAGTTGCTTAGAATGGGTCACGATGAACAACTAGATAACTCGACAACCAATTATTCGATTAGTGAGGTCAAGTAATTAATCTAGATTTGTTGAAATTTTAAATGACAGACAGACAGACAGACAGACAGATAGATAGATAGATAGATAGATAGATAGATAGATAGATAGATAGATGTAGTAAAATATTGAATTGTATATATTAAATAAAAAAAAAAAATTCAATGATTTATCAGAATGTATGTGTATATATAATGAACATTAATTAACAATCTGTAGAAAGACAGTTTGTTGAATATTTATCAAATATTCAATTTTGAAATTACAAATAGGTCCTAAGTTATTCGTGGCATGCTTCTGTAATTTAGCACTTTAAAAATATTTAATAATGACACTATACATAATAAATGTAAACATTTTATAATATTTATAATATATCCCACCAAAAATTATCTCAGTCGCTCTGGATTGAGTGCTTAAAAATTGTTTTGTTTCTGTAATAATAATTGAATAATATATAGCCATATTAATATATATATATAAAATCATTGTAAACCACGTCTTATTTGTCCTTTTTTTATACAAGTGCTTACTTTTTGTGTCCCACTAACCATTCTCTCAGTCGTTTTATCATCATGATTGCGAGCTGAAAAAAAAAAAAAAACAACAAAAAAAAAAACCTTGTTATTGTGTTTCTGTTATGACTTTCTCTTGTTTGCGATAAAGCACAAGAGACAGTGACAGCCGCCCCGTACTCCCCTCACCCATCCCATCAGCCCCGGTCACAGCCACTGCAGTCTGTAGAAAAAGACCCAACCCCCTGTTTTCCCTCCCCTCCACTTTCATTGGCCACCTCCTCTGCCAATCACAACCCAGGGGCGGGCCCAAGAGTGAGGGAGCGCTGATGTCATAGTCACATGGATTCTGGTGTGGTCATGCGAGCGCAGCTGAGCGGCAGAGCTATGCTGGCCAGCTGCTGCTGAAACAGCAGTGGACTGCTTGAGCTAGCACTCGCGATACCGCTCGCCTATGGACCACCGAGCTTAATGATGTATTTTGTGATTTCAGCTATGAAAGGTAAGAGGGGAAGAGAATGGTGTGGTTTTGTTTTTTCTTTTTTTTTTGTTTACTTCTTTTTTTGGGGGGGGTTGGGGTTGAAAGGGATTTTTTTTTTATTGTGAGAACTCTCTGTTAGAGCGTCTCGTGCAAAGAGAAAGAGCGAGAGAGACACATAGAGAGAGAGAGCTGGGGTTTGTGCAAGTGTGAAATTAAGTTGTGGTGTTTTACATTGTGTTTTGCAAGGAAATTAAGTTTGTGGTTTGATATAAATAAGAAAGTTCTGTTGCTAAAGCAGCTGAATGTAAAAAAAATTATAATAATAAATAGGCTGTATGCTGATGTCTGATTTTTCTGTTCCTGAGGTGCATTAGAAAAAAAAATTATTCAACATAATAATAATTTAAAGCACTAAAAGCTTCAGTTTTAAGTCAAGAACTGGTGGTCTCATCGGCCCAAGTCAGAAACCCAGATTTTTTTTGTGTTGTCGAAGGAAAAAGGTCGAGGAGACTTTGAGTCGGGATGCAGGACGTGTCGTTTGGGTTGATGTCGGTGTGTGTCGTGTTCCACTGACCTATTTTTTGGGCTGTGAACAACCAGGGTGAGCGCCACACCACTATACTGGTGTTGATCCTGTCTCCGTAATCCTGTTCACCGGTCCCAACCCCCCCCCCCCCCCCCCATAACACATACACACAACACAGACAAAAAAAGAAAAAACTAATCTGTCATCTGTAGGCTGTATGATGTGTATTCTGAATTTTATTTTTTTTTTGTTTTAGTTTGATTTTTATTTTTTAAAATTAATAATCTCTCCGATCCATTAGTGCTCCATGCATCCCCTCTGCTTCACACACACACACAGCTGTCATTCTGTATTAGGCGAGAGGTGTTGAGAGTGGAAAAAGCAATGGATGTTGGTGTTGAGCCGCAGTAACACCACTCTTCTCCTTCACACACTCTCCGTGAATCTCCCACTGAAAGCTTTTCGACAGTTCACCTCCACTGCACTCGCAGTTATTGCTTTACCACAACACCACCTTGTGATTATGGTATCTGTGTGTTGGAGATCAGTTAAACAGCAAGTATTAATGAGTTTTTATGCAGCATCAGAATGCATCACTATGCTATATTTATGCATCTATTGTGTAATCAAATATTTATGCTAATTTTCCAACCGGATTTCGCAAGGACGTGCGTTAAAGTTTATGTTTTGTGAACCTTTTTTACTTCTTGTTCAGATCTTTGAGTGTTTAGATTGTTCATACCTTCACAGGCATCTGAATGTGAAAGCATGTTGTCTGAGTGCTCGTGTGGGTTTAGTTTTTTGCATGCATGCAGCCGTTAGTGTGTGTTTGTGGGTATGATTGTGCAAGTGTGTGTGTGTGTGTTGTGGAGCTGGAGCAGGTGTATGAGATAGCCTCTGACCCCATGTCTCATGTGTGGGTTGTTCTGAAGAGGCTTATAAACTGAAAATAGAGCTCTTGGAGACTGGAGGAATCCATAATTGTAGAACCAAAATACTTCTACAGGGTGTCTAACTCTTTAATAAAAGATTTTAGAGATGTTGATACTGTTTGCATGGACTCAGTTGCAATATTTTAATAAAATTGTGTATTATTAGATGTTTTCTACTGAAAAGAACTTGTATTTGTGTGTGATTTAATTTTTAAACTGTTTAATAAAAGATTTCCTTTTGTTTTAGAGAGGTTGATACTGTTTGCAGGGACAATATGTTAATAGGATTTTGTTATTAGATGTTTTCTGTTAAAAACAACTTGTATTTTTACATCATTCCAATGTTAAAATGTTTTAGTAAAAACTGTTGTAATGTTTTATTGTAATTAGAGAGGATGATACTTTTTTTGCAGTTTGACTCAGTTACCGTTTTTTGATAGAATTGCTATTCACTGTTTTCTATTGGAAACAACTTGTATTTTCATGTAATTTCATTTTTTAAAACATTGCCAAATGTTTAATTTAAACATTGCCAAATTTAATTTAATTTAATTTAAAAAAAAAAAAAATTTCTTCATAAAACCTAATTTCAATCCAGCACTGTGAAACCACATTTCATTCACGTCTGGCAATTACTAAGTGTTTGCTTTGCAAGTCATTTGACAAGCATGTCGTTATAGACGCTAACACCTCCTTGTTCGGTAATATGATACGGTTATCTGTATTTTTTCCGAACGTACCCCTCAACCCTCCTTTTTTCTTTCCTCTTTCCCAGCCTCCTAGCCACACACTTGCCTCTCAAGTACCTAATTACCTGTGATGGAAACATCCCTCTCATTACCCTATGCAAATGAGCTAGCCTGCTCCACACAATTAAGATGAAAACTCCAAATATTAATTCCATAATTAAAGAAAGTTGTTTGATGTGCCAAAGACAGAAAAAAACAGGCTTGTTTCATCTGTGTGGTAATTAACCCTTTAATAATCTTTAAAGTATGTTGGAAAAGAGCTGGTTGAAACCTCACCTTTTTTGTGTGTGTGTGTGTGATTTGCACATGTTCTGAAAAGTACCAGACTAGAATGAATATAAACGCATGTAGACGTTACAAACAAAGTTAAAGCAAATAACATTTGCATGCAAGTGAACGTTAGGGGTTTGCCCTTTCTCTCTCTTTAGTCACTAGGCTAGTAGAGTGTTCTTGACTAGTGTGATTCTCTGGGCACTTCACTAACACAGCAGAGGTTGACGAGATTGGCTGTAATCCAGTTAGCCACAAAGGACAGAAAGAGGGCAGGCAAAATCAGATTAAGGTGAAGTAAAGATGTAGCCCACTAGCTAGGGTTAAAAATAAAGAGCAAGATTACTGGCCAGCAAGGAGTGTTAAGTGGACTATTTCTGCAGCGGCTTTGGGTTTTGCTATGGAGTGGGGTAAGGAGTCACTTTTATGGATATTTAAGTTCTACTTGGTATAGTGTTAATGTTTATGCATTAAATATTAAGCATTTAGCAGTTTCAAAACTTCAAAATGTAAAAACCTACATTTGAAAAATAATTTATCACACTGTCTTTGAATGTTGTGTTAAAATAAAGAATAGTTGTTAACTTTTCTATACATGTTATGCTGTCGTCTTGTATAAGTTGCCAATTATTAGTCAGAATAAGTTTTAAAATAAACCAGACTCTACTGTAATGGGAAAAAAGGCTATTTATGTGAATATAAGGACTGAAACATACTCAAGTAACACTGTCTTTTATTTAGAAAAAGTTTAAAATGTAAAAACCCACATCATGCTGCCCTTTAAAGTCGCATTAAAATTGAGAAAAAAAATAAATAAATTAGATATTCAGAATGCTCTCTTTCTGTCTAAGTGGTCGATAGTTTGAATAAGTTAAAAAATAAACCAGAATTTATTCTAAATTTATTTTTAATAAAATTAGCTGTTTGAATCTAAGGCCTGGAATGTGCTTGAATGTTACTGTCGTATATTCAGAAAAATGTAAGCAATTTAAAATGTGTTGCATTCTCGTGGTAGCCACAGGGGGCGCTATTGCAGACTATTGCATGATTTCTCTTCTTGTTTGGTCACGTTCTTGCAGGTCATTGTTTGTATGACATAGTATCTGTCGCCACCATAAATAATGAAATGTCTACCAAAAGACCGCATTTTCACAGTTGCGTAATTTTGTAGAGCAAGTTTTTTCAAACTTTTGCACAGCAAGGTTAGTTTTATATGTCATTGCAGTGTAAAGTTTGAATGCCGTGTAATCGACTTTAATCTACTCCAGTCTAGACCTGCCAAAAGACATGACTGGATCAAACCAAGGGATCAATCCTGGTGTGTGGAAGTGGGTTTTGGATTGATAAGAGCATACACACAAGTACACACACACACAGTCTGTCATCGTTTCTCCTTGGAGGTTGAGTGACCATATTCCACCACAACTTGTGAAAGAAACTGAGTGCCACATTTCCACAGGTTATTACAGTATATGGCATGTAAGAGAGAGAGACTGTCAGAGTGTGTATGAGTGTGTGTCAGAACTGTGAAATGCATTACCTGCCAGCTTGGGCACGGTGACTGCTTAATGAGATATTGACTGGCCATTGAGAGCATAGATTTTTGATTTAGCTCCAGTGGTGTGTCTCTCTCTGTGTTTGTTTGTGTGTGTGTGTGTGTGTGTGCACGTTTGTTTGTGTGTTTGTTTGTGTTTTTGGAAAAAAAAAAAAAAAAAAACAAGCATCCAGACGGTCTGGAGATGGTGAGAGAGAGAAAGTGGAGAGGATGAATGAGTGAAATCGAGACAGAGCAAACGAAAGAGAGTAGAAGATAGAGAGAGAGAGAGTTTCTCTGAAGAATTGTAGTCTGGCACTTCTCCTGGTTACCCATGCAATGCACGGACACACCCATCCTCACGCTACATCTGAGCCCTGGCGCCTCGGACAGTTTGGCATGAGTCCCATGTGCCAGTCTCAACTCACCCTCTTGGCAGGCAAGACAATCTCCACTCCAAAGAAAAAAGATCCTTGTTACATCAGATGCTTCTGTCTCCGCTCAATCAAACCTGCGCTAATTTTATCCCCTTAGACTGTAAGTCAACATGAAACAAATATTGACCCTATTTACTTTCTTAATACATGTTATTATGGCTGATTCATCAGTACGTATTTTTTAAGAGAGAGAGAAAAAATCTTTCTAAATCGCCTTCAAAATGTTACTTTCACCTTATTTGAAATAACTTTTTAATTTCAGCTGATGTCATCAAGGCCACTCAAAAGAACATCCCAGGTTCAGTGCAAGTTCAGCAGCATTCGTGGCACCTTGTGTATTACTAGAAATTATTTTAACACATTTGTTGTTTTTATCTCTCTCTCAAAAAAAAAAAAAGGTTTAATAGAGATTAGTAAGCTATTTTTTACACTGTAAACATTTTACCATGAATAGTCTTTGTATTTTGTATATTTAACATTTGTGACCCTGGACCACAAAACCATTCTGGTAGCACGGGTATATTTGTAGCAATAGCCAGCAGTACATTGTATGAGTCAAAGTTATGGATTTTTCTTTTATGCCAAAAATCATTAGGATATTAATTAAAGATCATGTTCCATAAAGATATTTTCTAAATTTTCTTACCATAAATGTATCAAATCATAATTTTTATTAGTAATAGACATAGCTAAGAACTTAATTTAGACAACTTTAAAGGCAATTTTCTCAGTATTTTTTAGCAACCTCAGATTCCAGCTTTTCAATTAGTTGTATCTCAGCCAAACAGTGTCCTATCCTAACAAACCAGACATCAATGGGAAGCTCATTTATTTCAGATGATGTATAAATCTCAATTTCAAATTAAAAAAATTGACCCTTAGACTGGTTTTGTGGTCCAGGGTCATATTTATGTATTGGCTCTATTCTCTTCCATAGTAAGTGGCTCACT
This sequence comes from Cyprinus carpio, assembly GCF_018340385.1. Lineage (NCBI taxonomy): Eukaryota > Metazoa > Chordata > Actinopteri > Cypriniformes > Cyprinidae > Cyprinus > Cyprinus carpio. Next base: position 16,113,213 of record NC_056621.1, on the reverse strand, counting down.
GTAAACCAGATTTTGTGGGAAGAAGTGAACTTTTTTTTTTTTTGTGGTAATCACAATAATGCAACAAGTTCTTTTTATTTAGCCCAACCTGCCATGAACCCAGAGTTTTCCTTTTACCAAGAGTAAGTTTCAAGTAGCAGGTGCCAGTAATCCAATAAATTCCTGGCATATAAATCAAGTCCCATCCTTTATTTTTGTCTGGCCATATATCCCAATTCACTCAAAAATGTCATAAGTAATTGGGTTGTGAATGTTGTTTCATGTTGACTGAACACTTGAAGCAAGAAGGTCTACTGATTATTGAACAATTTTCTGTAGATTTTGTAAGGCATCCGGCATTGTTTTTTATGTTCAAGAGATTTGACTGTTCAGGGGGATAGTAATTCTCTACATTGACTCCACATTAAGAGCATAGTCGTAAGGAATCCTTTGATGTCTCAGGCTGTCAGAATGTATTTCAGGCCTGCCAGAATTCTCTTTCTCACAGTACTTCACTGATAACACATTCACCACAGGTCCAGCTGCACGTACACACACCGACAGTGCTTGCATGAAGCACACACATGCACAAATGCTCTGTGCTCTCAAACACAGAGTAAGGTGAAAGGTGATTATTCTCGCACTCAAATGCAGTTGGAAAAGAATAAGAGATTGTTTTCATTTGAAGACAAGGAGAATGAGGAAGTGGATAGACAGCCTGCACAAGAGCAAGAATAGGTATCCTAGTATCCCAGACAAACAGTGGTGGAAGTTTGTACACACTGCCTAATTTGTCTTCAAAGAGTCCCTGGGAGCAGAGTAGTCCCGGTCCACCAAGTCAGGGTTTACTGAAGCTTCTGAGATTCAGATGAGGCTTTTACTCCAAGCCAAGATTAGTTGGGTGTACCTTGGGTGTAACCTATTAATCCAGCGGATGCAGATACATGCAGATGTAATTGCGCTGGACATATTTGGTCTGTGTATGCTAGTCCCCGCCATGCACTCACAGGTACAGATGCCGATGAGATTATTGTGTGAGACCTCTTTGCTCTTTTGCTCTTTACTCTCATTCACACGGGCTGAATGCGGCAAACCACAGTAGTGATTGAAGGTGCTCCTAGTCGCACCAGGCTTTTCTTGTACAACTTCAATTCCAAGCACGTTGTTTTGCCCCTTTAGGTTTTTTTTTTTTTTTCTTTCTCGGGGAGTGTCTTTTTCTCCTTATATTTTTTTGCCCCTCCTTCCTCCTTTTGAACACTCCTCTGAGAGCCGTCCACTAACCTTTTGAAGTTGCATCAAAGAGGAAATGGGGGGAAAAAGCATTATCGATTTTGCGTTTTGTCAGACTCAAAAATAAAAGAATGGAGATGCGTCCAACAGAAACTCAGGATCGGGGTCTGGACTGCTTTCCACGTTCTTTGGCCCTAAACAGGAGAGCAAGAAACCCTGGGTTCTGACTACGCCACCCTGCCTCCTGGAGCTCCCAAGAGCCCTACTCCTCAAACCTGTGCTTTTGTGCTATTAATCCCTGGGTAAATCAAATCCTTTTAGACAGACAAACCTGCTCTTTCTACCCTGAAGATCTCTTATCCCAACTCCATCGGACCGGTATCATCTTCCCTGTGAGCTCACAGACTTGACCCGCTTTCTCCGACAAGAGTCGGAAAGGGTTGCAGAGGGTTTACTAGTAATCAAATCTGCACTGCAGGCATGCATGAAGGAGTGTAGTTGTTTGTGTTTGAGAGTGAGCAATTGAGAGAAAGAGGGTGACCCAGGGGAGGTAGATGAGATCTAATTGTCTCTCTTTCTCCTCACTCTGCGGTGACCCTGCTGTGACATAAACAGAGACCTCTGGGGCTTGTCTCAAGTCATTCCTAACCCACAGAGCCTGATCTAGGAGCGGGCTTGTCTCGATTTTGTTATTGTTGCTCCAAAGGTAACTATTTGAGTCTCTGCTGCCGATCCCATAGCAGAACTCTGCTGAGCAGACTTGGATAATATTTCAACTCTATGTGTGAGACTCTATCTGTTTTGTACTGTCGTCATGTTATACTGTCTGTCGATGGTCATTATTCTGCAGGTTTTACACTCAGCTCAGACAAGAAGGATCCACAGAAGTATCAGAGAGATAATGCAGGTCTATTCTTAGAGCTTTTCTCTATTTTCTTTCACATTACAATGACGATCTAAAACTTTTAAAGTGCGAGTATCTTTTATACGCACATCAAGCATTCTTTCAAGTACTTGAGGACATAACGGTAAGATTTGGAATTCAGGTATCAGTCAGGTAACTTGAAACGTACAAAAAAGGAATGACATATCAAAAAAGAGGCCTCACTTTTGGTTCACAGCGAGGATCAGGGTGCTACGGAGTGCATACTTGAGAGGCCAGGGAGTTCATCCTCCCTTCTTCACCATGGAGATCAGCTTTAATGTTCTCAAGAATGGCAGGAGAGAGAGGAGCAAAATGTGGGAGTATCCTTCTGAATTTTTATGAGATTAGGGGAAAGGACTGAAAGAGAGAGAGGGAGAAAGAGCGGGAGGAAGGCAGAACAATAGAAGCAGCTTCAAGTGGGAGGCTTGATTGCAGAAGGGAGATGAGCAACATTGAGTTGATTTAGAGGGGTTCCTGCCGGGGCCATCGAAGGTCCCGCTGTTTCATTCTTATCCAGTATGTTCCTCCTGATCAAGCACCTGTACTCACTCAAATATGAAAACAACTGAAAGATAAACGGCACTCCAGACCACTAGGTGGCAGTGTGACAGATGCAGAATACTAAAGTACTTATTTGCAGATTTTTTGGGAAGTAAATTGGCGAGGTACAACTTGATGCGTTCACACTGAAAGCGATTTGTATAGACAAGGTGACCAGACCTTATTCATGATACGTAGGGATTTAAAATGACAGTTAATACTTATACATGAATACAAACACCTAATGGCAACCAGAGACTTGCCGTTTAACTGCTGTCTGTGTGTGTGAACCTGGTAGAGCTTTCATATAGAAACACGACTTCAGTTATATCACAAGAAATGTTGGCATGACATCTTCTAAAAGTCTGCATGCAGTCTAAGCGTGAAATTGTATCTCAAGGTAACTTTGATTAGGCCTGCTGTGTTCTAAACAAACCACATGGCATGAATTTAATTCTTCACAACAACAAAGCCAACCATTCTCAGCCCCACCGACCTCTGAAATGTGTTATATATGCACATATATTTATAAGAAATTAAGTAATGATAATTTTAAATGATGAAGATGAAAGGATTTTTTGCCATTATTTGTTTATTTAAAGCATACAATAAAATCACCAGAGCTTTCCTG